>NW_015539849.1:1139998-1140411 GCF_001515605.1 Sinocyclocheilus anshuiensis
AATAATAATAGTAGTAGTAGTAGTAGTAGTATTGTTGTTGTTGTTGTTTGTTATTCTTATTTGTGGATAAGTTAATGAACTAGATATTTGCATTATTATTAATAATAGTAGTAGTAGTAGTAGTATTGTAGTTGTTGTTCTTTGTTAGTCTTATTTGTGGACAAGTTAATGAACTAGATATTTGCATTATTAATAATAATAGTAGTAGTAGTAGTAATATTGTTGTTGTTGTTGTTTATTATTCTTATTTGTGGACAAGTTAATAAACTAGATATTTGCATTATTAATAATAGTAGTAGTAGTAGTAGTAGTATTGTTGTTGTTGTTGTTTATTATTCTTATTTGTGGACAAGTTAATGAACTAGATATTTGCATTATTAATAATAATAGTAGTAGTAGTAGTAGTAGTAGTA
>NW_015539849.1:1140521-1146451 GCF_001515605.1 Sinocyclocheilus anshuiensis
TTATTATTATTATTATTATTATTATTATTAATTATAAGTGTCTTGGTTTCAAATTGCTAGAACATTAAGTTATCATATCACAGCTAAAGTAGACCATAAGAGAGATAGTATATAATATTTTAATAACATATAATATTATTATAATAAACAATTTGCCTAAATATCAGTTGCTGATATTATTATTATTATTATTGTTGTTGTTGTTGTAAAATAATAATTTAAATAATAAAAAAAAACTCTTTTGTTATTTCATTATTCCCTGTAGAAGATTTGTAATGGCATGGGGGGGGGATCATAATTAGTAATTATTTGCATGAAAAGTATATTTCATAATCATGACGGTCCAATTTCCATCATGATAAGAACATCACAAATGACCAAACGTCTGGAGCACAATGCAACAGCTCATTATCACCCACCTGTCCTCACAACAGAGCAAGAAACATGTGGGAGTTACTACCAGCCGGGCACAATCAGAATCTGAATCCTGCTGGAAACCTCTCTGGAATATACAGCTGGAATGATTCTGGCATCTGTCACATCCACTGAGCCACAGGGAGCTTGTGAAGCTGACGTACAGAGGTTCTGCTTTCGTGGACCCCACAATAGCTGCACTCAGCCTATAGGCTTTGGGACCTCTGTTGGCCCCTGCGGAGCAGAAGACAGAGAAGGATGCCTCGGCCAATCACTGACAAAGAATGTGAAATGTCTTCTTCTTTTTTTTTTCACAAGAACCAAAGGAACCCTCTGAGGTGTTAATTTAGTGAGGGATTCTTATTAGTGTCAACCTCATGCAGCGTTCGGTGGAAATGTGATGGTTTAAAATCTGTCCTGAAAGTCACTGCAGTCTCTGCAAAATAGGACAGCAGTATAGAAACATCATATACTTATAGAAAGCAATTTCTGCCATGGAATAAAAATAAAATAAAATAAAATAAAATAAAATAAAATAAAATAAAATAAAATAAAATAAAATAAAATAAAATAAAATAAAATAAAATAAAATAAAATAAAATAAAATAAAATAAAATAAAATAAAATAAAATAAAATAAAATAAAATAAAATAAAATAAAATAAAATAAAATAAAATAAAATAAAATAAAATAAAATAAAATAATTAAAATAAAAATCGGTTAAATAAAATAATTAAAATAAAAATGTAATTGCAATTTTTAATCTCACAATTCAGTCTTCTTTCGAGATATAAACTCAGAATTCTGACTTTCTTTCTCACAATTAATTTTTACATCTCTCAGTTCTGTTTTTTTTTCTCTGAATTTTGAGTTTACATCTCACGATTCATTTTCCCCCACCACAGAATAAAAAATAAACATAGTAATTGCAATTTTTTTTTTCTGACAATTCTGACTTTTCAGAATTCTGAGTTTTTATCTCACTATTGCAAGTTAACATCAGAATTCCGATATTTCTCAGGAAAAAAAAAATCCCTTTTCTTTATCTTTGTGATAAAATCACAATTACAATTACAAAGTCACAATTACATTTTTTTTTTTTTTATCCCTTGATGGAAACAAGCTTCCATACGCACTGTACATATAAGCTTAACATTTTATTGCTATACACTTCCAAAGGATAAAACTACATAACATATATAGTGGCACCAAACAGAACTGCAGAATTGTTTTAATACTCACATCATTAGATTTATTTTTATTTTACTTTCTATTGGGAGTTGTTGCATTGTGTTGCTATTCATTTGCATACAGTGACACTTTTCTCAGTTGCTAGACATGCCCACATCCTGTCACCAACAGTCATGGTCACTCATGTTGCCAGAAATCATCAACTCTCACTGAAAATGAATGACTTGCGAAAACTTTGTCCTGTAAATCACTAATGGTATAAACAGTCACTTAGCTAAATTTTCTTTGCACATATAAACTGGAATACAATTATACTACCATCAAAAATTGCACTCCTTGCTTCAAAATTCATAAGTAGGCCAATTAAGTCAAGTTATTTTTATTTTTACAGCACTTCTCCATTATGTTTCAAAGCAGCTTTACAGAAAATTATGCCTAATTATGACTTAAAAGACCCCAGTGAGCAAGCCAAAGGCGACTGTGGAAAGACAAATATGTTTCCTTAAACTGTTTAAGTAGTGGAGCGGAAAAACCCTTTAAAACCAATTAAACTAGGTAGTAGAAAAAGCACACAACTGAACCGAAGGGGAAACAGCCATGTTCCGAAAACTGTAACTCAAAATGAGATAAGCAGTGGGCAAAACACTGGTTTAAATGGGAGTTATCTATAAATAATTCCTACTAAAAAAAGCAAATAATTTAGTTTTTTACAAGCCTGATTATGGCTACGTTTTATGACACTTGAAGTGTAAAAGCCTGCTAGATGACACAAAAACTAATAATTTTGCCAGTTGTCTGATCCATATAGATTCATCTTGTCCTGTACTGAAAGTAAAATGAACAATTCCACAGAAATGATAACCATACCATGGAAAACAAAAAAAGATTTTGAGGAAAGGAACAAACGTCTTTAAAATGCATTTAAGGCTATATCTCACTATATTAAAGAGCTATAATTGATTTTTCAGGGATTCTGCATCATTTATCCAGCACATACGCTGTGTACCAGTACTAAAATGCCATTTTTTGACAACAGCATTTCAAAAGAGATAAAATGGATCTTTATTTTCAAGCTGTTATCATAAGCATTTTCCAGAAAGACAAGAATATGTATGAGAAATACAATCAGTCTCTCATAACAGAAAGTTTTATTTATTTATTTTTTTTAATGAGCCACATTTAGTCACTGCACTTCAGTGATGTGCAAAGTCCATACATTTTCTATATAAATCTAACTTAAAGGGATAGTCCATCCAAAATGAAAATTCTGTCATTATGCACTCATATGACTTTCCCATATGACTTTCTTTCTTTTCTTTTTTTGTTGGTGACCTTTTGGTTCCCATTTTATGTTTTGTCCATAAATTAAAGTCAAAACTGTTTTGGTTACCAACATTCTTCAAAATATGTTCTTGTATGTTTCCATGTTGACTATGACTATTCATTTTGGATAAATTCTAATTAATTGCGCAGGCCAGTTTTACATTTCAGGATGGAGTGCATTCAGAACTATCACACCTGTAACAGTTTTATCTGGATTAATGTAGAGATGTCAATTAACTAAATTAAATATATGAAACTATATATAGTTTATAACTATATATATCTATTTATAGTTAACTATATATATAAAATGTTGAATTGTGCAATTTGTAGAGTTCCTACAAAGTGTACGGCTTCCCCAAAAGTCTACATTAGGGATAGGCGATATCTTATCGTTTGCGATATACTGGTAAAAAATTATCCCAACGATAAGAATTAGTCTTCCCGTGATAATAACGATAAAGTCTAGTTGTTGACATATTTCTGTGTGCGACAGTGCGGAGCAACATCGCGGAAGACAGACGTGAAATTTAGGAGGAGTAGCCTATATCGCTAAATGAGGAGCTCAAGCTCCTTTTACAATCTGTAACTGGTTTGGTAAGGGCTGTACAGTGCACAAAAAATCGGTCTGAATAAATGTACTACAGTAGCACGTGTGCGATACAGTTTTGCATGTGTATGAGCCTGTTTACAAACCTGTTGTCCAACAAAGATATAATTTATTGACATGCCTTTTCTCCAAATTAACTTAATAACATAGCCGAGTGTTTGAAATACTTCTTTTTGTGACCAGATGTGGTTTCATATTACAGAAGGATAGTATTATATGCAGTGATAAAGGCCATGTCGAACATTGCTTTATAAATATACTTTCCTTATAAAAATACCCAAGATTGAAGAACACAGAAGAACCATATATTTTGTGCAATTGTATGTTTATTTTCCTCCAGTTTCATCAGTTAAAATGTCTCTATCGCCGTTGTGTGTTTTATTCAGCGATAACGGGATACCTTCCTGGTGCGTCGTCAGTAGTATTACTTCTGCTATGGATATGTGGAGTTTCTGTGCAAGAGCGCCCTCCGGCTTCCAGTATGAATTAAACCGTCTTTGCAATACATGTGTACTCATTAATGCTCACAAAACACCTATTTTGGGTAAAATAGGAAAAATAATACTTTTCTCTAAAGAAACAGGATTCCCTGAATTATCGTCATTTATATCTTTTGAGCTGATTACCATGCAGGGTTTAATGGATTCAGTTGTCAAACTGAAGCCTACTACGTCTGCTCTTGATATTGTTCCTACCCACTTTTTTTAAACTGATTTTTGATAGTGTTGGGGCCTGGATTCTTGAAATTGTAAATAAGAGCCTTTTTCTGGGTTTGTTCCAGCTTATTTTAAACATGCAATGGTGACACCTCTGTTGAAAAAGCCTAATCTGGATACAACTGTTGTATCGCATTTTAGGCCAATCTCAAATTTACCTTTTATTGCTAAAATTTTAGAGAGAGTTGTGTTATTACAGTTACAAACTTTTTTGGAAACAAATAATACTCTTGAAAAATTCCAATCTGGATTTGGGAAAAATCATAGTACTGAGTCTGCTCTTTTAAGAGTATTAAATGACATTTTACTACTTGTTGACTCTGGGAACTCAGTAATTTTAGTGCTTTTAGATTTGAGTGCAGCTTTTGATACAATTGATCATGGCATTATTTATCGCGCCTTGAAAAGTGTGTGGGCATCCAAGGAAGTGCCCTGAGCTGGTTCAGATCTCATCTTAGTAACATAACTTTTTCAGGTATTGGTCGCGCTGTTTCCTCTGTAGCTCCTCTTACCTCTGGTGTTCCTCAAGGCTCTATTTTGGCTCCCATCTTGTTTTCACTGTACATGCTTCCACTAGGGTCAATTTTTAGGAAACATGGAGTGTCCTTTCATTTTTATGCTGATGACACCCAAATCTATTTACCTTTAAAACACAATGACAAGAATGGTTTAGAAACATTGCTTGCATGCTTAGCTGATGTAAGATCTTGGATGTCTAACATTTTTTTGCATTTAAATGAGGGAGACGGCAGATGGAAGCAATTGTCTTTGGACCCTCTGTGGGTAAAGGAAAACCAAATTTTAACTGTGGTCATTTAACCCTCTTAGCGCCAAAGTCGCAAAATTGCGACAAGACGTCATACTTAATCAAATAGACTGTAGTTCCTAATATGGTGTAATATCTCATTTGTATTCCCTACCACTAGATGGCAGACAAGTAGTACTTCGATTCTAGACCAAAATTACTTCACCTTCCTATTCAAAGTGTTTGAGGAAAGAGCAGAGCAAGTGAGCTTTCATGTCATTAATGCGGAAGCAGTTCAGTTCATGGCGTGCGGGTAAACTGTGAGACTTGTGAGAGAAAATCGCCAAATGGCTAATAAAAAGTTGTACCATGAGGATGTGTTGCAAATGTTATTCGCCGATTCTGACTCTGAAGCGGAATATTTGCCTTTTGGAAATGACGATCGGTCGTCCAATAATCGCGCTTCTCCCGGTACATCTTTGCAGCGCAATGGCGCCGCCGTGCAAGGCGCGAGTGTTCACGAAGTACAAACAAGTGATAATTTCGACCCTTTGCCCAACGGGGATGGGGGTGGCAGGGCAATATCTATTATTTCCTGAATATTACTGATGAACTGATCAAAAAGTAGGCTACTGTTCACATGCGTTTTACTACTATATAGTATAGTAATATAGTAATAATTTAGTACTTTCTCCTGTTTTATTGTTGGTTTCCTCTTTTCTGATCATTTGGAATGAGGATAAAAAGACAAAAAAAAAACATGCAAATAAGTTCAAACATCAATTCAATATCTATTATTTCCTGAATATTACTGATGAACTGATCAAAAAGTAGGCTACTGTTCACATGCGTTTTACTACTATACAGTATAGTAATATAGTAATAATTTAGTACTTTCTCCTGTTTTATTGTTGGTTTCCTCTTTTCTGAT
>NW_015539849.1:1146541-1156694 GCF_001515605.1 Sinocyclocheilus anshuiensis
GACAAGACGTCATACTTAATCAAATAGACTGTAGTTCCTAATATGGTGTAATATCTCATTTGTATTCCCTACCACTAGATGGCAGACAAGTAGTACTTCGATTCTAGACCAAAATTACTTCACCTTCCTATTCAAAGTGTTTGAGGAAAGAGCAGAGCAAGTGAGCTTTCATGTCATTAATGCGGAAGCAGTTCAGTTCATGGCGTGCGGGTAAACTGTGAGACTTGTGAGAGAAAATCGCCAAATGGCTAATAAAAAGTTGTACCATGAGGATGTGTTGCAAATGTTATTCGCCGATTCTGACTCTGAAGCGGAATATTTGCCTTTTGGAAATGACGATCGGTCGTCCAATAATCGCGCTTCTCCCGGTACATCTTTGCAGCGCAATGGCGCCGCCGTGCAAGGCGCGAGTGTTCACGAAGTACAAACAAGTGATAATTTCGACCCTTTGCCCAACGGGGATGGGGGTGGCAGGGCAATATCTATTATTTCCTGAATATTACTGATGAACTGATCAAAAAGTAGGCTACTGTTCACATGCGTTTTACTACTATATAGTATAGTAATATAGTAATAATTTAGTACTTTCTCCTGTTTTATTGTTGGTTTCCTCTTTTCTGATCATTTGGAATGAGGATAAAAAGACAAAAAAAAAACATGCAAATAAGTTCAAACATCAATTCAATATCTATTATTTCATGAATATCATGACATTCAAGAGGGCCGCCCCCTGATGACATCATAATATACAAATTAGATGAGTATATTTACACCCCACATAAACTTTCGGTCATGCCCAACATTTTTCTAATTTACATTAGATCTCTATCTTTAAGCCCTTTCAAGCCACAAGCTTTTGAAATCTTGATATCAAAATCCAGCATTTTTCCAAAAAAAACCTGGCGCTTAAAGGGTTAAACTCTTATATCAAACCAACGGTGAAAAATTTGGGAGTTCTTTTTGATTCCTCCCTAAAGTTTGACCAACATATTAACTAAGTAGTTAAGTCATGTTTTTTCCATCTTAAACTTCTGTCAAAAGTTAGATCTTTTCCATCTTTTAAAGATCTTGAAAGAGTCATACATGCCTTTGTTTTATCACGTTTGCACTATTGTAACTCCTTGTATATTGGACTACCCCAATCCTCCATGTCACGGCTTCAAATGGTTCAAAATGCCACAGCCAGATTTTTAACAGGGGTTCGTAAACGAGAACACATTACTCCGATTTTAATGTCTCTAAACTGGTTGCCAGTGCGTTATAGAGTTGAATTTAACATTTTGCTGTTTGTTTTTAAGTCTTTAAATGGTCTGACACCTTCTTATTTGTCAGATCTTGTAAATGTGAATAGGTCTGCCAGATGTTTGCGATCCTCAGACAGTATTAATCTGTCATATCCAAGATAAAGATTGAAGTTGAAAGGTGACCGTGTGTTTGCGGTGGCCGGTCCTAGGTTATGGAACAGTCTTCCCTTATCTTTGAGATCCGCATATTCTGTATATGATTTTAAATCTAAGCTACAGTCTCATCGTTTTATTCTTGCATTTAATTCATTATAATTTTTGGTCTCATTTTAACTTGTGTTTTAGTGTATTATATTTAGTATTATTCTTTTTATTTTACATTTTCTCTTTTTTACAGCACAGTGGCCAACTCTTGTTGTGTTTATTTGTGCTTTATAAGTAAATAAATTAAATTAAATTAAATTAAATGATATCGTTATCGCAATAAATACAAGACATATTCTGATATATTTTTATTGGAGAGGTGAGGTGTCCAAGTCGCAACATCTAGCTACTGGGGTGCCTCAGGGCTCAGTACTTGGACCACTTCTCTTCTCTATCTACATGGCATCACTAGGTTCTGTCATTCAGAAACATGGCTTTTCATATCACTGCTATGCTGATGACACTCAACTCTACCTCTCATTCCATCCTGATGATCCGACGATAGCTGCTCGCATCTCAGCATGTCTAACAGACATTTCTTGTTGGATGACGGACCATCATCTTCAACTCAACCTGGCTAAGACAGAACTGCTTGTGGTTTCAACAAACCCATCACTTTATCAAAATTTCACCATCCAGTTAGGCTCATCAACCATAAAAGCGTCTGCTAAATGACTAAATGTAAATGTAAATTTACATTTTTAAGCCCATATCGCCCATCCCTAGTCTACATTGATATTTTCCTGATGGCTAGACTTTGTCTGCAGGGGTTTAGGATTCTACACACAAATGGTTCGATATACTGGTAATTAGTACTTTCTCTGAGAAGTTAGATGTCACGTTTTCACTGCAAATGTCATGTCCATATGGCTGGAATTGCTCTGTTTCAGCTAATGCAATTCAGAGCTCACTGGCATGATTGAACGACCATGAAAATCCCCAAACAGACTAGATAAGCAAAATTACTTCCCAGACAGGCTTGATCTATTACATATCTGGACTGAACATTTTGTAGGGCATTTTGTGCTTCAGCTGAGACTGCGCTTCTTGTTAAAACCGAAGAATGGATGGCTGGTGCCGACTACATGGAAGTGTTGTAGGTGAGATGCTAAAAAACTGACACTTCAACTTTATCTTTCACCAACACCAGCTTAGACCGGCATGGCCCTTCATGAGGTTGAACAAGGAAAATCTTGCTGGATCTCAATCAAATTGTTAATCAATTGAATATTATAGTGCAAAAGTTCTAAAAAAGTTCTAAAGCTGCTGAAAACTATTCAAGAACATTCTGAAAGATCAAACATGAACTTCTGCTTGAAAGTCCTGCTAAGACCAGGAGGTAGAACATGCTGCCGTTGTAGAACATGGTACATGGTTTCTACTGTAGCTGAGTCCAAAAACCTGCTTGAAGAAGAAGAAAAAAAAAAAAAAACCTTATAAGGTGGCCAATCTTATTTGTGAAACATGATAGCTGGTTGTTACTGGAAAAAGATGTTCTAGCTGTTCATCCAAAACAGCCTGGACCAGATAATGACTAGTTTGGACCACCTAAAAACCATCTGTGAATGTTTTCTAACAAGAAATGTCATTAACTTCATTTTGAGAAAATTTAAATGTAGTAATTTTACTTCAGTAAAATGAGATTTCAAACACTTAGTGCATGACCATAAATAAAATGAAGTTCCAGAAATGGTGTGAAAGGTCAAACAGTATTAGGGACTGAGGTTCTGAACAACAATTTTTGTCAGTTTGAACCTATTTGTTCCAAACAACACAAATGTTTCAACTATTAGCCCGAATGCATGTGGCAGCAATAACTTGAATCCCAATGTAAGGCCCATTTTCTGGGACACAAGTATGTGTAACACAAACAGCTCCTTCAATCAGTCAATTCCTCGTGAAACCTACCGAATTATCAAGAGATTACAAAGCCTTCACACCATCATGGTGAAAGCTGTCATCATTAATTCCAAACATATCTGCTAATTTTTCTCCATGAGAAGAAAAAGGAGCTTTTGTTTATGCTGAGATAGAACTTTAGTTAATGCATTAGGTATCATGAAGTAACAATTAACACATTTTTACAGCAGTTATAAATATACGATCGCTCAATATTAATTCATTTTTGTTCATAATACATGAACTGAAGAACACAACTTCAACTGTTATAAAAGTGTTAGCATATGTAAAAATGAACATTAAGCTAGATTAATTAATACTATGTGGTGTTAATTGTTAGTTCTTGACATATAATGCATTAACTTTACTGGACAATGTAACCATATAACTCATTGATTATCACTGGGTTTCATTAGAGTTTCAATGAAATATGTCCCAGTAAGGAAGTGAAATGTGTTGTGAGTGTTTTACATTGACTTGATGTGAAGTCTGAAACACCAGGTATAAATATTCACTTTCCCGACATCAGTGTCTTTGTCTTTGCCTCACATCTGACTGACAGAGATCCAGCCCTGCCCCACCTCACAGCCAGCTATTTGACTTCCTCCTGCACCGGAGAGCCTCTCATTACTGTCCCTCCAGATTTCATATCCACACCTGTCACACGCTTGTTAGACCATTCAAAAATAACACATCAAAGCGAGAGACTCTTTAACACAGCCTGTCCAGATAAGGTCACTTCTCTGTCACATGAAATCAAGAGAGAGCGAAAGAAAAGTGGAGGAGCCCTTTCACAGCCGGAGGGTCCGCAAGCACCATTATCATCACTGGCATCGGATGCATGTGACAGCACAGCACTGGTATCCCCACCCAAACACCACACTTACACCAAGAGTTGAAGTGAGCAATCGTGTTTGGAGGGAGCCGAGAATCACTGATAAATATATGGGACAAAATTACATTGCCGGAATAAGATCAAGCTGTGTGCTAATTAGGGCTGGCTAATATAGCAATAAAAATTATGTATTTTATACAGTTCATTTTTCAGCATTGATGATATTTGTTCAATTTTATGGAGGACATACATTTGCCTTCTTTTTTTTTTTTTTTATAAGAAGAAGCACCATTTCATCTAATTAGCCACGGTAGTCAAAAAACAAAACAAAAAAACAACAACTATAAAAATGTTGTTAAAAATTAAAAGGTATGCTTTCCACTGTTTTTCACTAACAAATTTCATTAATGAATGAAATGTGTATCATTATTGGAATATTCATCATATACAGAATGCACAAATAAAACAATAGTAATAAAAAGCTATAATACTACCAACATATAATAATACAACAATAAAACATCTTAGCATCGTATTAAAAAAAAAGTCTTATAAATCATTAAACAGATTCATTAAACAGAGCTCACAAGAATGTACAGGAATGGATCAAACGCTTTCAAGTACTCAAAAGAGGTTGAGGGAAAAGGCGTATACATTTGAATTATTCATTTATTTTCAAGAATAAGGATTAATGTAATTAATATAATAATTAATACAATTTAGATTAACTTCTATGGCTATAGCTATAGCAAAGCGTCATTAAAAATGTACTTTAGTCATTTGCTTTTTTCCCCTCAATCAGTGTGAAATGTTGGGGAAAAATGCAAATATTGTGTTTTCATAATCATTTTGATCTGAATGAAAGCAAGTTATCAGGATGATAGTACAAATAGTGGGCCTCAAGCATGAAACCATTATTCATAAATTATTTTTTTTAACTACTATTGTAAATCAACCATAAAGCCATGATTTCAACTACTGACATAAGATGTAACAGTCTCTTTGGGATGAATCGCTTTGTTCTATTCCTCATTTGTAAGTCACTTATATAACAGCATCTGCAAGTGAATAACAGTACAGTATGGCGCTAGCAATGCAAAGGTCTTGGGTTTAATTTCCAGGAAAAGCAAGAATTGAAAAAATCCATAACTTAAATTAATTTCTGTCAGGACCACTATCGTCAAAGATGATTGACAATTAGCATACAGTTTGGATTGGCGGTATGGTTCCGTTCTGGGCAAGAACTCCCTGCGCCTCCATGTAGCCTAGCATGGATGAGAGCAGGGAGAGCAGCAATAACCCCCCAGGGTAAACAGAACAGAACTAACATAAATGTACTGCAGATATTGTTAAAGTTCAATCATTTTATGTACACATTTTAGAATTAGTCTGATTCAAGGAGAATCAGAAGGCTGAATCCCGACTGACAGAGGAGGAGTTGGGGATGGAGGAGGGTAATTAACTATAGAGCAATGCGAAAACTGCTGATAATACTGAGGGACCTTATATATGAATGCTTAGATAAGTGTCGTATTTCCATAGGTAGATGGGGATCAGCTGAAGGTCAGCTGATGCGAGCTTGACTAACGCGACCTGCCAGAACTAACGCTACACTTGATTTATGTAGTTTTGGATAAAAGCGTCTACCAAACGCATAAATGTATAAATGAAATGCACCTATCTAGCTAGCTACCTGTGAGTTTTCCAAACCTGTTTAAAGACATTATCGATTATACAACAGTATGTCATATTGAGCAACTGGTTGTCACCAAAAGTTACATTAAATTGGGAGCCATAACCTTTCCACAAACCAATATATGCCATAGCGATGCAGAGTTTGTGTCCTGATTTGTGGACCGTTCCCAATCCCATTCTCCTCTCCAATTGTTTCCTGTCTCACCTCAAACCATCCCATCAAAATAAAGCCTGCATTGCTAAAGAAAAACAGTAGGCCTACCGCAAGGGTTTACAATCCAGTAGTGATACATTTTTTCCTACGATAGCAATCTCTTAAGTCTCTCACTGAAAGTGTCTCTAAGCTCTCTTATCTCTCCGCCCTCCAGACACTAGCTCACTCTCCTAAATCTACACCGAATCTCAGATTTATCTGGGATCCAAAATTTGCTCCCATTCCAGGTGTTCACGCAAAGCTATTTGTGCTTCCCTTTAAAACAGGGCTGTGGTGTAAAGCTGAACTGTTTACCAAGGAACAGATGACTGCCTCTGTGCTGTAACGTACCCCATGCTGACATCTCCCAGTATGACCAGTTAAGAATAATTAAAACTGATTAGACTTGAAGGCCTCCGTAAACAAAGGGCTTCAATTAGGTCTGAATCTGTTGAGGTTGAAGAGTTTCACTTTAAATGCAAAACAAGGGAGACACGTTCACATAGCATTTTGCAATTGTGCTTTTAATATTTTATTCAAACCAAATTACTTGGGCCAACAGTCATATAGCTAAACCTCTGCGTTATTACCCGGAGTCTCTTTAAGGTGCCGCCAAGCGGGACATAATTTGAAATCATATTGAGAGTATTAATTTTTCCCATCGTTCCGTGAAGTGGAGTGCAAGACTGACCCGATCCAGTCAAAACGGATGGAGTCTAGATCTTGATATATCAGTGAGCTTTTATCCGTCTTTTACGAGGTCTGATTGAGTGTCTTGTTTGGGATCTATCCGAATCTTCCTGCCCTTCATGACATTGCTCCACTGAAAAGAGATATAATTAAATGTGAAGTATCTCGTGAATATTTTTTGTACGTGTTCTTCCTGGCATTGTAACCCTGCACAGGCGACTGCCTGAGGCTATTTGTGAATTATATGCGTAATGGGAACATGGTAACCTGAATGCCACTAGGCAAAGGGGAAAATTGGGTGAATCAATCACGTTGGGTGAGATACATTTGCTCAAATGCAGTACAGAGTTGAGTATTGTGAATTTTCTGTATTGAAGTTAAGGGTGGGAGTGTAAAGTTGACCCTATTTACCTTCTGTATATGTTACTCCAAAAAGTTTGTCTTCATGACCTTTATCATAACGAATATCCTTTTGGATGCAAGTACTTTAAATACTTTCAGAAAGCTTAGTGTTCCCATTCAACTCAATGTACGTAGCCAGGAAGTTGACAACTTTGATTCATGGAAACATTTTTTGAGTCAGTCACCTAAGACATGAATTTCATGTGCTGACCGCTCAATGTTAGAAAAAAGAAATGTCACTGGTGAAACATCTACTCTACACTGTTACTTTCAACCCAGGCTCATTGAAGCTGTATATGTGACACTAATGTTCAAAAGTTATCAGTTTTAAAATCTTCTTTTATTTTTACCTTTTAAAAAAAAAATGTTTTGAGGACAACATAATATTGTGCAAGGAATTGTGTGAAAATGTGGCTTCCTTATTTGAAAATCTGGCCCTGTAAATCATAATTTGTGTGAAAAGGAATAAAAGTTACTGCATCTAATGTTAAATTCTACTGGAAACTGCAGCGATTTGTACGTATAGGTATGTTTTTTTTTAGTTTTGCAGAAATGCAGGTAGAGGCACATATTTCCAGCGAGCCTGGGTAGGTTACTTTTGAAAGGCAATAAATAGAAACAGCCCTTTTTGCTGGTATAATGGTGTAGTTATGTCATCTACAAGCAGGGGTTAACTGTTGAAGCCAATCAGACAAACTTTAACCTCACAATCAAACTAACAATTCTAGCAGATTAAGAAACTGTCACATCTATTTAGCCAAAGGCATCTTTTCAGAAAAGAAATGGACAAATGTTTGTATTTCTGACCATTGGCTAAGTGACATCCAATTTTTTGGGCAATAAAAAGCAGAACAAAATAAAACCATGCACTTTGAGGAGTCACTTACACATATGCGTGTTAGATAAGCGTTTCTCAATTCTGCTCCACAAACAAAGTTGAGAAGCGCTGTTGTCACAACATAAATTAATTAACAGCTTTTTTTTTTTTTTTTTTTTGCTGGCATAATGGTGTAATTACATCATCTATAAGCAGGGTTAACTGCTGATCAGATAAACTTGAACCTCCTGTTTGAATGATGCTCTGATTCTGAATCACTCATTTTAATCCCTTTCCTCAAACCACCTGCCTTCATTCTGGTATGCCATTTTTCACAATCCAATCAATTATTGACAAATAAAATTAAGCCCTGCCCTACATTTTTCTCATTTAATATGCTGTTTCACTCAAATCACATCAGATTATAGAAGTAAAATGTGATGTGGACAGCATTCACCTTGATTTGAACAAAAAATTTACTATTAACTAAGGCATTGCGCATTTTGTTACAGATGTTACAGCTATGTTTCCATCCACCTTTGTTCTGCGCATTTTGAGATATTGCTTAGAAAAATGCTGGATAGAAATGCTAAGATGCACATCAATTCTAAAAATGCGCATGAAAAACTTATGTGCTCAACTGAGTCGGATATTTTTTTTTATCCGATAAGAAAACAAACATGAATCAACAAGCCCAATACAGAATCCTCTTTGGGATTTTCCATACAATAAACCAACATATGCTGAAGACTTGAGACGCTGATACTGCG
Source organism: Sinocyclocheilus anshuiensis (assembly GCF_001515605.1). Taxonomy (NCBI): domain Eukaryota; kingdom Metazoa; phylum Chordata; class Actinopteri; order Cypriniformes; family Cyprinidae; genus Sinocyclocheilus; species Sinocyclocheilus anshuiensis. The sequence continues at coordinate 1,155,291 of NW_015539849.1, forward strand.
GATGTACCAGTCTGAGCCAAATATCATTAGATCAGAAAGTGTACTGCACTTCTACAAGCGACCAGGTTCACCTCCCCTCCGTGGCATCTTCTGCCTTGAAATAACTGTTTGCGACAGAAGATGGAGTGACTTTTCAGTGCAGTTTCCCATGTGAATGGTTAGAGAGGTTAGCCTAGACCGTAAAGTGCCTCTTATACTTAGATTTTGCAGTTCAGATGTTTGTTTAAATGTTAGCCTACTTTCCAGGCAAGTAAAAATTCCTCTTTGTTCTAAAGCCTTACTCTAAAACTTTCATATAAAATGTGCTCTCAGGGAGCACTGGGGGATTCCTTCTGGTTCAGAGCACTTAATTACATCAGTTGACTCTCTTCATATTTCATTGATCTTTGTTAAATCGTTTGTAGAAGATGTTATAGATGCTTTATATGAAAAAAAAAAGTGATAATTTTTACTTTCACAAGTAGTCTTGTGGTTCACTCTACCTTAGTCAAGTGTCAAGAACTCAATCAATAAATGAATATCAAAACACAACGATCTGATTTCTGAACAGAATTTATGACTTGAGCTGTACAGTAATTAGGACTTAAACATTTACACATTGGACTTTATTTCTCAATGTCTCTTTCACCAAATGCTTTATGGGAGAGACAAACTAACAATTCTAGCAGATTAAGAAACCATCACATCTGTGTGGCCAAAGGCATCATTTCAGAAAAGAAAGGGACTTTTTTTTTTTTGGTATTTCTGACCATTGGCTAAGTGGCATACAATTTTTATGGCAATAAAAAGTGTAACATGTATGTCTTGTGTTTCCATTGTTTCTTTCATTTGACCTAGTTTTCAGTTTGTTAATTGATTAGTTCCCATCTGTTTCTGTTCTCCCTCATTACACCTTGTTATTTAAGCCCTGTTTCCTGAGTTCTGTGTCCAGTATTGTGTTTGTATGGTTGTGTTCAGTGTAGGGGTAAATAATAATTCTGCCGAATAATATTCGGCTGAGGCTGGCACCGTCACTCCTGGTGTTTGCTGGATAACAGGTGAGCCAGGGGATCAGTGCCATATTATACCTAAACCTGTATATTATACATAAAAGTCACTACGCAATAATGAGTGTGTGAAGTGAATGAATGTATAAATGTTTGAATGAAATGAGCGCAAATAAAACAATCGCATTGCTATGCCTCTCCGTGCATCTCAGAAATCAGAGATTGACAAGAATATGAACTATACAACATCATACATGTTATATTTGTGTATATTTAAATGTCAATGATTTAAACCTTACGAATAACTAGAATAGGCACAGCGTGATCACCAATCAAACAGCGGCGTTGCCGTCTCTGCAGGTCACATACATTTTCTACTAGGCCTTCACATTTGCATCTATATATATATATATATATA
>NW_015539849.1:1156704-1173582 GCF_001515605.1 Sinocyclocheilus anshuiensis
TCTCCATGTTCTGTTCTCTTTTTTCCATAGTGAAAATTACTTAAGTGAATTTCCATAGTTTTCCAAACTGCACAACCGGTGAGCCAAGGGAAATCGTGTTATTTTACATAAACCACTAAAATTACAATGCAATAACTAGTGTGTGAAGTAAATGAGTGTAAACTCTACACTGTAAAAAAATATTGTGATTTTAACAGTAAAATACTGTAAACATGCTACAGTAAAAACCTGTTAATTGGCTAACAGTAAGTTTCCATAATATATATGGTGAATAAATGTAATTGCATTTAATGTAATTTTACAGTAAAATACTGTTAAATTTGTTTTTTCAAAGTGAAAAAGTCATTATATAATTTACAATGAAAAAGCGTAAATTGACACTCCCAGAATTCCCTCTATGACACTTCATATTTGATGGTTTTTTTTTTTTTTTTTTTTAAATATCCCTGCATAACACTTCATATTTGATGTTTTTTTGTTGAAATAACTGTTTCTTCTTCGTTTTTTCTTATTAGATGTGTACATTAGGGTTTTATCTTACATCTAATGTTGTTAAATTAATGTTTATTGCATTATTTCAGAATAATGCGTGTTACCATGATGGTGTTTGTGTGAATGACACTGTGCACTTTCTATGTATAAGTATTGCTCTCCTCAGCTCGTAGAAAAGCTGTTTGTGATAGAAATATTTTTTTTTTATTGTGAATTAAAGTTAAGTCTGTAAAACCTACAATGTTGCTACCATATTTTTTTACGGTGAAGTTCTGGCAACCACAGCTGCCGGTATTTTACCGTAAATGTCACAGATTTTTTTTTTTTTACAGTGTATGAATGAAATAAGCACAAATAAAATAGCAGTGTTGTAGTTGCCTTTTCCCTTGCATTTCCTGGAAAATACTTAAATCAATTTCCATATTTCCAAACTTCATATGAACCCTTACTGTTTTAATTAGAAGATACTTAAATAATTATTTATCGGATCACGAAAGGTCCCCAAGCTGGGACTCAAACTCTTGTCACCCAAAACACAACAGCACTTCGAATCTCGAAGCACTGCCTATAAAAGAGTATCGGCTCCGATTGTTAAGACATTTAAATAAACGTTCTTATCATAAAATATATTTTTAGTTAAACACGGCAATTTCAATTTTACGAACAATTTTGTAATTGTTGCAGATACAGATACAAATACTGGCTCCGCTGCACCCCTAGTTGAATGTGTTCCCAGAAGTTATCTCCTAGCGTTTCCTCTGTGTTTAAATAAAAGTTTTTCACGAAAGGTCCCCAAGCTGGGACTCAAACTCTTGTCACCCAAAACACAACAGCACTTCGAATCTCGAAGCACTGCCTATAAAAGAGTATCGGCTCCGATTGTTAGACATTTAAATAAACGTTCTTATCATAAAATATATTTTTAGTTAAACACGGCAATTTCAATTTTACGAACAATTTTGTAGTTGTTGCAGATACAGATACAAATACTGGCTCCGCTGCACCCCTAGTTGAATGTGTTCCCAGAAGTTATCTCCTAGCGTTTCCTCTGTGTTTAAATAAAAGTTTTTTTTTTTTTTATTCTTCTTGAGATTGCATGTTCAGCATGTGACAAAAAGCAGAACAAAATAAAATCATTCACTTTTGAGTCACTAACACCTATGTAAGAGTGTAAGAGTTTCTCAATTCAGCTCCATGAACAAGTTTGAGAATCACAGCTATCTACAACAAAAATACTATCTAGTCTAGTAACCTACTAGTTAACAGCACAGAATACATTTAAATTGAACCATCCTCCAGCCGCCAACAATATACACATATACCCCTTTCTCATCTATACTCCACCCATGATGACCATGTAGGTAGGCATCTAGGTCAGAGATCTCTAAATCAAATCTCTAAATCAAATTTCTTCATTTTTTATCATATAATAATAATAATTCCTTACATTTATATAGCGCTTTTCTGTGCACTCAAAGCGCTTTACATAGAAGGGGGAATCTCCTCAACCACCACTAGCGTGCAGCATCCACCTGGATGATGCGACGGCAGCCATATTGCGCCAGAACGCCCACCACACACCAGCTTTATTGGTGGAGAGGAGACAGAGTGATGAAGCCAATCAGCAGATAAGGGATGGTTAGGAGGCCATGATGGTCAGAGGCCAATGGGCGAATTTGGCCAGGATGCCGGGGTTACACCCCTACTCTTTTTCGAAGGACATCCTGGGATTTATAATGACCACAGAGAGTCTTATAATGAGCATTTTTAAAATGAGCAAGCAAGACAAAAGAACTGAAAAGCTACTATACAAGAATAGACACATCTACGGCATCTTGACAAGGTCACAGCACATGTAGGATGTTAAGGCAAACCATAATCCAAAAATGAAGATTTACTCAGTGGAGATAATAAAAGACTGCATGGAATGGGTAGACAAACAAAGTTTTTTGTGCTTTTTGTGCTATCCCTTTTGTGATTAAAACAATAACGATTTAGAGTTCAATAATAGAGGATATCTTGCCTGTACCTTCAAGTTCCAAGGCATGCAGACCTACAAGAATCAGATGAGGAAATTAACTTTTGACATAAGGTCATACATATTTGTGTCAAGAACTGAGAGTGACCGCTCTGATGAAGAGGCCTGTGGTCATCATCAGGAAAGAGTTGATCTGTCTGAATGACAAGCTGTCTAATTATTTGCCTGGGAGTTTGTATCTCTGAGCTCCTGTCTGCTGACTGTTGAAGCCTCAGGTCAGTGCCGGGTTGAATGTATAACTCTGTATCATTCTACAGAATATTTTATTGGCCAAGCATTTGTATATGTCCAAGATCAGTATATCAATATCGTTGTTCCATTTCTCAACAAGAGAAAGACATCTGCTAAAAGATGACGTTATTAACATTTAGGAGTACACTCACAAATATTGTGCACTTCAATCAGGATACTACAATGCAGTGTGTCCACAGAAATAAAATCAAGTCTACCAACCAGACACAGACAGACTAAAACCTATTGCAACACCGACAGACTTAATCTACTGTACTCAGGCTGCAACTCACAGACTCTTATGACTCTTCAGTTCTTTCACATCTCACAATATATTTAAATATATTGCCAGCACTGTAAAGCTAAGAATACATTTATAATGACATATCACATAGATGATTTCTCAAAAGCATGAGCATATATTAAATGATTTCATGAATCAGCATATACATCTAATGCAGTGATTATAAACAACAGCATAAGCAACTGCCCGGAACATTAATTTTAAGATCTTTACTTAAGGCTCCTGCTGCAAGAAATCCTGCAGACATTCTTGTCCATTTTCATTTTATTAGTCACACATCTCAGTGAGTGAAAAACCCTGCAGGTCCTATTATCTTATCTCAGGAAAACACTGCTGGTTTTCCCTCTGTATGTTGACACGGTTTCCTCAAGCCTCGCAGTGCATTGTCACTTTCAATTAGCCCTGATCTCTAGACCGCTGGTTCATGTCAATAACCTTTAGGTTGGGTGGGCGGTATGACCAAAAACTTATGTCACTGCATGAGTAATTTTATAACAGTATATGACATGATACACTGTCATATTAAATTAATACACTAATTAAAACTACTAAGATAAAACTAATATTCTAGACCGTTTGGATTCTAGATACAAATCTTCATATCTCACCCAAACAATTAAGTTGTAGTATATCATGGTTTCTGCATAAATATTAAGCAGCACAACTGTTTTCAACATCGATAATAATAGGAAATGTTTCTTGAGCAACAACGAATCAGTATATTAGAATGATTTCTGAAGGATCATGTGACACTGAAGACTGGAATAATGATGCTGAAAATTCAGCTTTGCATCACAGGAATAAATTGCATTTTCAAATATATTACAATAGAAAACAGTACTTTTAAATTGTAAAACTATTTCACAATTGTAGCGTTTTTACTGTATTTCTGAGCTTGCAGTCTTTGTGAGCATAAGATACTTTATTAAAATATTTACAATTGTCTACAAGTAAATATAAAATTTCTACATCAATTATTTAATCTTAAAATATAAATGATTAATAATAATGATAAAAAAAAAGATATATATATCTACTATAAAGTAGTACTATAGTATATAGTGGTAGTTTCAGTTCACTAACACCCAATGTAAAATCTTTCATCCCATCTGTTTACAATATGCAAAGACAAACCTCCCAAACTTGTATTACATTTTGAAATAAAACATTTTGACCAAGAAGTGCAGTTAACCATTTGTCACATGCAGAGCCACGTCACCGCAAGGTACAAGTACTATTCAAAAAGCACTCACCCACATACACATATGAGCACTGGAAAGCTGCCGTGTAACAAATTTGATCATATTTGGCACTGTAAAACTGTTATGTTACTTTTTTTTTCGTATATCAACTTTGTGCCAAAGTGTAAGTGCTTTTGACAAAGCTAGCACCCGAGTGACTGCACATAAGTTGTATTCTGTTATATTGTGGTACAAAACCATTATGTTTTATATACTGTAAGAATGGATTTTAAAAAACTGTGAGATGGTAAGATGGAGACATCAGACCATGTCAAACTGTGATGAAAATTAAAACCTAAATTAAACTGCGGTGTGAACTTTAAGGCATATACAGTGAGCTGATATTACATTAATAAACTTACTTTAATAGACTTTGTCTGCAGCGATACCTTCAAAATTATTATTATTATTTTTTTAATATAGAATACAGTATAGCCAGGGGTGCACATACGTTTTTCAGCCTGGTTCTCTTATGAGAACCTGGAGATTTGGTTTGGTCCTCACACGGCGGCACATGGTGTGACCCATCAAATATAATTATAAAAAATACATTAATAATAGTGATAATATTATTGCACTTTATTTCATTTTTTTAAATGAAATAATAAACTAAATAATAAAGTGTGATAATACTGTTTTATTTTAAAATAGTATTAAATACAAATACAATTATTTTATAGTAAACTTACAAATAAAATGCTAATATTTGTATTATTTTTTATTATTTTTATTCGAACCTTAATTACTATTTTTAATTTGAATTATTTGAATTTTTCATTTTCAAACTTAAAATCAGCAAGCTTTTATTTTGGTGGGTTGCCGGTAAGTAAGTATATGCGCTTCCGGGTTTAGCACTGCCGATTGTAGAGCATCAGTGAATGAAATGTCACAGTTTTGCATTGTGCTTTGAAAACGTTAGCCTAGATTTATGCTTTCAGTTTGAATAGAAATCTTATACAGTACAGTTTGTCGATCTAAAATGGTAATTGTGCATTAACAGCTGTCAACCATGGCTGCGTTTCCCAAAAGCATCGTAAACCTAAGTTGATCATAGCTCCATAGGTGGCAATGGGTCTACGATGTACTTAGGCTTACAATGATTTTGGGAAACACAGCCCATGTCGTTATGCAAACGCGCGCTCTGAACACAGCACATTTCTTATTTTGGTCGCGCATGCGGACCTGCGGACCACTTATGTGCAGTCCTGAGTATAGCCTATCACCATAGGCGTCATTCAGGGTAGGGACATGTCTCCACTACTCTTTGTCATGACCGATTTGGTCTCCACCACTTTTTTTTTTTTTTTAAATGGCTCACGGCAAGGATGTTTCTAATACAAACGACTGTCCAAAAGCATCGTAAACCTAAGTTGATCATAGCTCCATAGGTGGCAATGGGTCTACGATGTACTTAGGCTTACAATGATTTTGGGAAACACAGCCCATGTCGTTATGCAAACGCGCGCTCTGAACACAGCACATTTCTTATTTTGGTCGCGCATGCGGACCTGCGGACCACTTATGTGCAGTCCTGAGTATAGCCTATCACCATAGGCGTCATTCAGGGTAGGGACATGTCTCCACTACTCTTTGTCATGACCGATTTGGTCTCCACCCCTTTTTTTTTTTTTTTTTAAATGGCTCACGGCAAGGATGTTTCTAATACAGACGCATGTCCAATTGATGAACAGGAGTTTTAATTTTGTTAGTGGGTATTAAAATGAGAGGCGATCTGGCACTTGAATTTGTCGTTTTAATCCCCACTCATGAACCACTGACAGTTTTAGTTTATTAAAACAAAAACATTAAGGTGGATTAGATCCAGAATCCCTTGTGTGATATATTGTCCCAGGAATAAATGCGATAAATTATATTATTGTCATTTTAAGACCATTTTATTCCACTGAATATATAATCATAATATAACAGCATAAAAATGCAAGAAGGCCTACACACTTTCAAATGACAACGAACTTTTAATTCTTAAGAATATTTAGATCATGGAAATTAAGTTAAAATATTAGAAACCTTAAAAAAACTTGAATAAATAGTAAATAAACATTTTCTAACAAAAAGTGCAAAGTAACAATTAGAAAAAAGAACAAAATTCACAAATAACTTGGATATTTTTCCAAATACAGATATTTCCCTGACCTTCTTTTCTCTGTAAATTAAGGGTGCACTGTATTGCTGAAAAACACAATCCCTACTTATCAGTCAGATGTCCGTATGCACAAAGGCACAGATCCCTAAACAAGGCCATATCTGCAGATGAAACATTGTTTGTAGAAGCATTTTTTTTTTTAATTGAACTAGCACCAACTACATCACGTCATGTACGAGAAGCTGCAAAAGGCACAGGCGCAAGTGGAATGCAAAAAACATGGTGACATTATTTTTTATGTAAATATAATGGGTGATATACTGCGTCACCAAAAATGATTGAGGTCATGTACATATATTGTGCGATAAGTCGATATTGATTATTGCGACAGGCCTAGCCACTCAATGTTCAATTAAAATTGTTTCAATGATTTTATACAGTTTGTAATCATAATATTTGCAATTGATCTAATTTGCAAACTAATATCATATAGATTATTTATTTATTTAAACTGTAAATTATCATTTTAAAATAATATATGCATAGGCAAATAAAGAGATAGTTCATCCAAAAAAGAACATTTGATGAAAGGCCATCAGGCTATCTAAAATAATCCATCTTGTGGATTATTGTAATGCTTTTATCAGCTGTTTGGACTCTCATTATGATGGCACCCATTCCATTGGTGAGCAAATGATGTAATGTAACATTTCTCCAATTCTGTTCTGATGATGAAACTAACTCATCTACTCATCTTGGATGGCCTGAGGCTGAGTACATTTTCAGCAAATCTTTATTTTTGGGTGGATTATGCTTTTAATATTCATGAGCTACTAAATTTTCATGTAACATCACAACCAGAACATCTTGCCAACACACTCACACACACACGCACGCACGCACGCACACACACACACACACACACACACACACACACACACACACACACACACACACACACACTTCCAAACAGCTTCAACACTGTCCTCACCACATTTCAATACGAAGTGACGCCCATGCGCACCACTCAACCTACCAAGATGAGGCCAGAAAGATACATTTTCTCATACTAATCTAGCTATACAGCCTCTCTATAACCCCTCACAGAGATAAAGGCTAAAATTAGTAGAATACCATTTTAGAGTAATTTACATCAAAGTGCATGGTGTTCAGTAGTGGCTCTGAACCCCAGAGCAGATGGGCACATCTGACCTCACATTTAATAGTGCCAAAAAACATATATTGCCTTTGTACAGTCAATTATAGTATGTGTCCAGTGTGTTTTGTATGTGTGTGCTTGTGTGTCAAATAGAGAGTGAACTTAGACAAAAGCAAGAACTGTATCCCTTATTACAGCACATACCCAAGGCGAAAGTCTTTTTGTTGTTGTTGATGTTATTGTTTTGTTTTTCAGCAAAACACATACTAATGATGGCAGAAGTACTCCAAAGAATCTATTTACAGATATTTCACAGTTAAAACTCATGTTTTTATTTGCAGTCATCCAGTGCATAAGGAAACTTTTTTCTTCAGCTTATTATTATGCAGTACATGCAATCATCTGCGCCTGTTTGTTACCAAATTGTGTGGTTGTTATGTGTTTGGTTGAAATACACAGAAGTAGGATGAATGTGAGTGTTAACACTACAGCACAATTAGTAACGGGCATTAGCTGCATCAGCTTTGAGAACGTTCTGATAAAAAAACTGCTCAAACTCTTTATTTCTCCCTTTTACTGAAGAGATTTCATAAATGCTAACTCATTTATTGTGCAGACACATTTAAATTAAGCAATATCACAAAGCAAGAGTGCAGCGGTACTGTAATTACAGTCATGCTGATATTCAGAACAATGCCATGATTGCGAATGTGCTATGTATTTCACGAGATGGTTTAATAAATAAACAAGGAATTAATATTGAATAACTTGTTTCAATAGGATTTTTGGTAACACTTTAGTATAGGGACCAATACTTTCTATTAACTGGTTGCTTGTTAGCATGCCTATTATTAACATATTGGCTGTTTATTAGTTTATTAGTTAAAGCACATATTCTGCATGACCATATTCTACATCCCTAATCTTACCCAATACCTAAACTTAACAACTACCTTACTAACTATTAATAAGCAGCACATTAGGAGTGTATTGAGGCAAACGTCGTAGTTAATGGTTTGTTAATAGCGAGAATTGGACCTTAAAATAAAGTGTGACCGGATTGTTTTGTTTCATTCAGATTAGGGCTGTGCAATATATCTAAATGATCGAAATACCGCAAATGTACATATCGCAATATGCATATCGCTACAGCTTGCAATATTTGGGGCCATGAACAAAAGACAAAGAGAAAATCACTCACTGCTCTTACCTAAATAACTTTTGTAGCTAAATAAGAATCAGTGCATATTGAATTCAAAGAGTAAATACTACGCAGTGTTTTATTTTTCCTTTTTTATTATTCAGTTCCTAAACTCATGTTAAAATGACATTTTTATGTAATGCTCGAGTAAAACACTACTGTTCACTTTCAGAAGTTGTTGTAGGGGTGCTTTCTTATTAGAATCAAAATCAGAATGAGCTTTATTCACCACTTAAGTGTGCGCAAACACAAGGAATTTGTTGTGGTTTTACAGGAACTCTTGGTACATACATACATACATACATACATACATACAACCATATATATATATGACACAAGATAGTTATAGAATTTTTTTTTTTTCTTTTTTTACTGAGATAATTTGTTATACCTGTTATACTGCAACTGTTTACTATAAACTTTTCACTGTTTAACAATAATAACCTATACTAGTATACATTTTCACAGGTACTGCACAGCATTAATATTTTCATGGCAATTAAACATAATTCTCAGTAGCCTGAAATATTAATTGCAATGTGAACAAAAAAAAAAAAACATTTCTTGAAATGTATATTGTAAGTTCAGTAAGTACAATTGTGAGTATATCTTGAGGTGCTGTAGTATTTGTTGAAAGGAATGTACTAATTTATTTAAAAGGAGAATCAATGTGTCCAAATAAGAACACAGGAACGTATTACTGTACAGTATTACTGTATGTATGTGTGTGTGTGTGTGTGTGTGTATATATATATATATAGAGAGAGAGAGAGAGAGAGAGAGAGAGACTTCATTTTCTGTACATTTTTCTTTGCTTTTTTATTTATTTTGAGATGAAATATGCCTTGGACATTTATTCTCTCTTTGGGAGATTTATCCAATTTAAGCCAGTTTCAAAGATAAGCAAAGTTTTAAGAAGTGTAAAATATTGCATTTAGGGAAGATATAAATATTGATCCAGGTAAAAATGCAGCCTCTTCAAAACAACATTTTTCAGAGAGGTAATGCATTTCCATTTGTTTCGTATTTTCCATGCTCATATCAGGGTCTGTGCCATTATGCCACACGCTGCATCTTCAATGTTTTGCACTGCGAGTTACTTTCTTCTCAGAAAAGAGTGACTTCCATTTGCTTTAAAGTACTGGCATGGAAAACAAGACATGGAAGATGTGAGAAACAACAGAAACTCTGACATGAATTTTCTGTAAAAGCCTCTTTGAAGTCTCCATATGAACGGGTCATGTGAACAAGTGTGTGTCTGCGGTGTTAAGTCTCCTGAACGAAGGTCTGACCCAGTTGAGAGTGTCTGAGGTGTTGCTAAGTAACTACTCAAACAGGTCATGCACAGGAGCTGCGGCGAGCACCGCATGCGGCCACACAGGGGTGTTTATAACACCATGCCACATTATTCAATTTTTGTCCGAATTCTTTTAAGTTTATTCTCATAATATAAAACATTTGTAATATAGGAGCATTTGACCCAGGTGTGTATCTTCTTTTTAGAGACAAGAAAAACGATTTTAGGAGTACATTAAAAAAATACTATTTCAGATTTTTTTACTTCAAAATTTCACCTTTAATTCAGCGCTGTTTATTTGCAATTGTTTATGAAATTTACTAGCATTTTCTCAGTGAAATTCATTTCTCCACCAAATAAAATTACTCTTCTAACAAAAACTTATCCATCCATTTACACTCAAAGTATAGTATTTTTAGCTAACTTTCATTGTTTACAAATGGAATTATTAGTAAAAACAACATTAATTTAATCAGACTTCATTTGCAACTACTTCATTACCAGGTATGTTAAGCATTTTCAAGTATTTTAAGAATGTACTCACATTTTCACTGTTAATATTTCATTCATATCCTCTAATAAAACTTTGTGGACAAAACACAAATAAAAGCACAGCAGGGCCACTGAATTTCATTAATTGCACCCTGCTGCAACGGTTAGAAGATGAAAGAGTCAATAAATGGAGACAGAAAAAGATATTAATATCTTCTAATGCAAAGAGAGGCAGTATTAAGAATATGCAGACATAACAGCTCTAATATAATATACACCAGACTCTGAAAATGCATGCAGACACTGTTTTTCCCCTAAGATCTTTAGTGTCTGGTATTTGGCTGGGCCTGATGTGAATTCTGTGGGTACTATAATCAAAGTACCCAATGAACGCAAGAAGCCTTTTTACGTTCCTACTGTGCGCGCAAAGGAGAATCTAATCAACTTGCTACCCACAAAACAGCAGGGTGCTCCGATTTCATATTTACTCGCAAAGTTAAAACAACCTCATTAAAGTGTTACACACTAGTTTAGCTGCGAGACAAAAGATAATGAATGTTCAAGGGAGACACATCTTTATGGATCTTAATATGTTCCAGGGAAATCAGATGACTGCTGGAGGCCATTGCGATCGAAAACATGGAATCTTTCGACTTTGTCTTGTGAAAACGATCAGCATTACACATGAACGCAGTTCACTTAAAATGTATCTTAGTCAATATACAGCACAATAGACTTAGTTGATAACGTGCTTGTGAACAAAGATAAAAATTCCAACAAAATATATATCAAAAAGCAAAGAAAATATCACACAACAACAGTACACAAGGAACAGAAAAATCTTCATTTTGAAAGCAAGACACAAGAGCAAATACTGAAAGCTTACATCAAAGTAAAGTTCAGTCTGAAAACTTTCCAGAGCTTGCTCATGGGACATTTTCATGACATATTTTCAGTCCGAGGCATAACTTTGAAGTGAGAAAAAGATATTGCAGGGACGAAATAAAACAGCAGAAATGTTCAGAATCACACTATTGTTTCATTGACTGATCTGTGACAATCAACATTCTTCTTGATGAACAATAAATCTAACACTTTTTAGATAAACTCACTCTGCTTCCAAAATGAATTGCCTTCACAGAGTTTCACTGTTACTGCTAAATCAGACCACTTTTCAAACTAATCACAGCTCATCTATTCCTCCCAAGAGTGAACAAATCACTAATGAGGTCAATATCATCAATCATCTGACAATCATAAGTGCATTGAGAGTAGAGTAACAACACAACAAAAATTGTGCAAAGAAATAAAGTTCAATAACTCAGTAAAAAAAAAAAAAAAAAAGTTTTCCAGCACAACCTAGGTGCATGCATACACATTTGTGAACTTCTTCAGGGTTTCCAAACAGCTTTTGACTAATGATTTCCATGAATTTTACAATTACTTGATAACATTGTAGAAACTGCTTACTATATTTTAGAGTTAAGTATAACTAGAAAAAACAAATCTTAAAAAATGTATTAATTTCAATGACTTCTCGATGTCTGGAAATCACAAATTATTTCTGTTATTTTTCTCTTTTTTTCCAGGTTATTCATGATCGTGGAAACCCAGGTGACTATCCAAACATCTGGGTGAACATCTATGCATGTTCACAATGCAGGCATGCCACCATTTCGGATCGTTTTAGTACCAGCCGCACAACTCTAGTATCACTTATACCAACACAGAGATGCAGTGGTGTAAATCAGCACTTGCAGTGTTTTTATCATCACCGTGCAACTAGCTTCAGGTGTGACACATGAAACTCTCAGAACAGCTGCAGTTGCATTGATAAGCAACATGTTCAGCAGAAATCAGACCGACTTACTCTGAATGTTTGCGAGAAGAGAAACAGCCCACTCCTCCTTCTTCTTCTGTCCGTAAAGTGATGTTGAGCGCTCACAAAGAGTGTCAGATAGTGACAGGTTTTCTAGCACAGAGCCAAAACATGGATAGAGAAAGAAACCCAGACGCTTCAATCCCACAAGCTCGTTGTATCTCTACAGGACGCGCCGTTGCGCGCGGCAGCGCATCCTTCAAATGTGTGCGAGGCGCGCGATCTCCTCCACCTCACCGGTTGTGGTCCAAACCTCACCTACGATTCCTCCTCAGACGCCTCGCTCCCTCCCTTACGGCTGAAGCGATGTGAAACAGAGAGAGAGGATGCGCAGTGGCTGGCGGAGCGTCTCACTTCTTGCACGGTGCGTGCTGGAGCAGCTCGCGCGTCTCAGCCCCGTCCTGAACAAAAAAAGAAGAAAAAAATCAACTGCGCGCAAAGGCAAGCGCACACACCTAACGGCATATGCTACTTCATTCAAACAAAAAGCCGTTTGATCATTTAGAATGCATCTATGAAGAAACGTCCAATGCCGAATTTCTAAATGTTAATTTCTATGTATACGAAATTGTATTTATATAAAAACTTTGATTTACCTATAACCTAGGATGAGCTTAAACCAGATAAAACCAGCTTAAACCGCGGTTAGCTTACTGGTTTTAAATGCTCTTCTAGCCTGACCAAGCACACAAAACCCTTCTAAAACCAGCCAACAAAGCCAACTTAGACCAGCAAAGGAGTTTAGACTACTTTGATCCATTTAAACAAGGGTATGTAGCCTGAGTATTGCTTCTAATATATATATATATATATATATATATATATATTAAAAGCAATATTCAGGCTATATACCTTGTTTAAATGGATCAAAGTAGTATATAATGTATATATAATAACTATATATATATATTAAAAGCAATATTCAGGCTATATACCTTGTTTAAATGGATCAAAGTAGTATATAATGTATATATAATAACTATATATATATATTATTAATATGGAAAATGTACTACTAAATACTTAATACAGTACGTCTGTTGTAAATCGCAATAGCTAAATACTGTATAGCCTAGAGTATAAATAGCCTACGTAGGTTTATTACTATCAGTTTTGTACTAAATTATTTCCTAATTTTCCTTATAATTAAATGTGTTTCTGACGATAAGAAGTGCGAAATATTTTGTACAAAAAAAGTGATTTCTGATTGTAAAATGAAGAATTCTAAAAATGTATACTTATTCTAAATATGTATAAAATTACCTATGCAATCAGGTAGTATTAGTATTCAATACTATTTCAAATCAAGATAAAAAAATATATATACAAATATTTAAATTAAAAAAAATCAAGAATTAAATATGTTATACAGTTAACTATTCATTCAGGTAAGTTTATATAATTATGTTTAAATGGGAATAAAAATAATATTAGACATAACTATTTAGTTTCATGCAGTATTGACTCAATATCAATTAATATGGCAAGAGAATGGTTTCAAATTTCCATTTTTGTTCAAATAAGTATATATAAAAAAATAAGTTGTAAGTTATTCAAAATAAAGTTCAAAATAAATATATATACATATATATATATACATATATATATATATATATATATATATAATTACAAATGTGACACATTGCACATATACTTTTACAATACTTTAATACCATCTCATACAATATTTGAGAAATGAGGCCTGAATTTTAAGAAATGAATGTTATCATGGTATGGGAGATTTTATATTGTGATGCCATATAAGTGTGATCATATACTGATTTTATACACAGTCAATAGTTTTGTGAAAGTATGTCAGTCTTTACAAACTTATTTGGCATCTTCACTATCTTAGACTGGTTAAAGGATAAAACAAGTTTTTTGTCTTCTTGCACTCCCTGACTCTTGTTTCAAAACCTCTCATTTTGCATTAAATCGGCATGTTATGTTTATTCATCTCTGTCAAGTTTGTCTCTTTTCTCTTGTCAGGCACAGTCTACCCCTCCACAGTGACACTGAATAAGTCACAGACGCGGATCTTGAGGATTTTATCTGTGCATCAGGATGTTTTTCCTCCGCTTGAGGAATGCAATCATGCTCTAATTAAAACACCATTAATAAAGCAACAAAAATGAAAACACACACTCTGAGATCCTGCTCTCTGGAGTAACCTTCACAGCTAATTTTTAGCACCAACACCACTGCATTAATCCACCTAAATCAAGTCACACAATCAGACACTTTCATGATTTTACGAAAGAAACTTGTATGATCTTCATGCCAAATTAAACCCAACACAGACAGAAGCAGAGCAAAAGAGTGTTTGCCACCGGCTCCCTGTTGGCAACATCAGCGTAGATTTTCTGTAAAGATCATAAAGATCATAAAGCTTGAGCACAATCCTCTAATATATCCCAGAATTATGCTTTAATAAATTAAACAACTGTCAGCAAAGGCTAACGTCTACACGAACCCTTCATTAAGACCACAAGAAAGGCCACATCTCCAATCAAAACGTCTCGTCTCAGATCTGAAATCTTAAAAGCAGATCCATAATCTCATTTCCATAAAGCTTTCTGTTGTAGTTTGTAGGCTTATTCATTTATTAAGCACATTGATCTTTGTTGTCAGCTAATCAGTTTGAAATATTGAATATGCTTGTGTCTCCTCAAAAGCGCCGGTCTAAAACTCTGGATTCTGACAGATTAAGTCAAGCGTCTGTTGTCTTCCTCGCCAGACAACTTACTGCATGCATTATTGCTTTTGGGGGATGTTACACTTCACTGGCTCTTTATTATGACTTGTTCTGTATGAGAAGGATGTGCAAAATACTCAGCCCCTCTGGGTGGCAGGATCAATGTTTGGCCTCTGGGGGAGCTGTTATCCTTTTATTGATACAAGTGATTCTGAGGTGGGTTACAGTGTTCTGTGACGCCAGTTAACAAACTGATGCACTGAAAGGGAGCAAACTCCAAAATAATAAAGTTTCAAGGGACAGATTTGTTTGTTCATCATTTTTTTTTATTTTAGGTAATGCATATTTAGAGGCCTAAGGCAGCAGAAGAAACAAATGTATTCTCAACCTGTAGAGAGTAAATGCTTGCTTAAAATTACCATCTCTCATCCTCCTAGGCTCAGCCGGTAACTTTCTGAGAAGTATGAGTCTCTGTTTCCATCAATTAAACAGAAGTCTCTGCTCTTGGTCCTGTGTGCATTAGCTCAATTTCACACTAGCTGCATGTATTCACTCTTATTCACCAAAGTTTGTTTCTCTAAATAACATTTCCAGCTTACTTTCAATTTAAAGATGCACCCTTTCATTTGACAGGTTTCATCCTACTCAGTTTGTGTTCAAGCACTGTAAAATTTGATCTAGGGCTCATCAGTAGACAGATGTTTGAAATCCTCCCTTTGTTTCCCATGTGAAAAAGAAGTGTGCTTAATTGTATTAAAAGTGTACTTTTTTTGTACATCAAATCTTAAAAGTATACTTTTTAAAAAGTGCACTTGCAGATAATATAATATAATTTAAATTAAAGGCCACTTAAGTGCACTTAAAGAGAGTACACTTTAATGACAATATTTCTTAACATACTTAAGTGCACTTTTTAAAAATGCACTGTATAATAATGTCTAATTAAGTATTACTTAAACATATATTTTAAATAATTATGATTTTATAGTTTTTCTGTCACAATACGTTGGAGCACGGGAACGAGGAAACATGGAGATTTCACAAAACGAGAGTCTTTAATGATTCAACAGGAGACATGGAACACAAGGATGACGTTCAACAAGTAGACCCGACAAAGGAAGACTGAACAAACAGGAACTTAAATACAAGGGATAATTACTTAACACAGGTGCACAGAATGACTAATGAACAAAACGAGGACAGGAACATGACCAAAAAAGGGAACACAGGAACAGAAACAGGGGCAAAACATAACAAAACAGGTCCATGATCCTGACATATTGCCCACCTCCCGGAAGGCGCGTCCTCGTGCCATAGAACAACAGAGGGGGGGCACGGGTGGGAACTTGGGAGGCGGCTCAGGAGGAGGACGGACACCTGGGAGGGGGCCGGCAGACAGAGACCAGGGAGGTGACGATGGAGGGAGGAGCCAGGGCAGAAACATGAGGAGCCAGGGTGGATCAGACGGAGAGAGGAGCCAGGAATGAAACAGGAAGAACTTGGAGAAAGAGGAGCAAAGCAGTACCCAGGCCACAGCCATGATGGCAACCCACGGTGGAACCGACGGAGGAAGGATCCATGGAAGAGGAATGGCCGCCGACTCCAGGGAGCCGACCAACGGCAGTGGAGCAGGTGGTGGAGGAGCCCGAGGCGGAGACGGAGAGCCGATGAGCCAGGGCGACGGGGAAGATCAGCAGGGCCAAGGTGGAGCAGATGGCTCAGGCGACCGAGGCGGAGGCAGGGTT
>NW_015539849.1:1173736-1177367 GCF_001515605.1 Sinocyclocheilus anshuiensis
AGTGGAGCCGGAGCGACAGAGGACTGAGGAGGAGCCGAGGGGATGAAGGAGCCTGACGGAGCCGGAGGGATGAAGGGATGAGGTGAAGCCAGAGGAGTGGAGTCCCAAGGCGCAGGATGGTCGACGGCAGACCAAGGCGGAGCCGGAGGGACGAGGGAGTCCGGCGGAGCTAGTGGACTGCCGGGCCAAGGCGGAGAGGAGGGAGCAAGGAGCCATGGTGGAGTTGACGGGTCCACGGGCCGAGGCAGAGGCCGAGGCTTAGAGGCTGCAGGCGGAGTCACGTGAAACTCCAGCCATGGCGACGCTCGTCGGTCGCGGCGAGCTCCGGCTCTCCATCAGCGGTGGTCTTGGCCATGCGCTCCATGCATCGGGGAGATGGTGGGCTGGGCACTGGTTCGGGAGTGGAACTGGCGAGATTCTCCTGGGAACAGGCGGGGAACGGAGATCCATTTCTTGCCAGGTCCACTCCACAAAGGCGGCGAAATTCGCTCGTGGACCATCTTCGGACGACAGCGCTCTGCACGAGATATTCAAACTGGCGTCGTAGAACACACAGAGCTCATCGTCCGGGTAGCTGGTTAGAGCAGCGATGACCAGGAACAGTCTGGTATGGCCCTTGAGCGATCTCTCCCCCTGCTCCACAACGGAAACAAAACCACTGAGAGAAAACGGGAAACAAAATGGAGGTTAAACACACGTAGGTAACTGTTTCGGTCGGGTCTTCTGTCACAATACGTTGGAACACAGGAACGAGGAAGCGAGGACACGTGGAGATTTCACAAAATGAGAGTCTTTAATGATTCAACAGGAGACATGGAACACAAGGATGACATTCAGCAAGTAGACCCGACAAAGGAAGACTAAACAAACAGGAACTTAAATACAAGGGATAATTACTTAACACAGGTGCACAGAATGACTAATGAACTAAACGAGGACATGAACATGACCAAAAAAGGGAACACGGGAACAGAAACGGGCAAAACATAACAAAACAGGTTCATGATCCTGACAGTTTTAAATAAGTAAACTTATTTTGATAGATTTACCAATATACTAAACCACATGTAAAATAATTGATTTTAATTTCAACTTAAGTGTGTTGTCCAAAATTACGTTTGTTAATGTATTTTAAATGTATTTAGTCTATAATATATATATATACTGTGTGCATTAATGCACTTGAAATGTATTTTTCTTCTAAACTTCAATACACTTTCTTATACAGTATACCCCAATAAAACGTATTGTTGACATTTTCATCACCAGCTCCTGCTCTGTGAACTCTATGAAGTTAAATTTTTTACATAATATTTGACATACAGTGTCATTTACGAGAGTACTACTTTATTTCTACAGTATTTAATAGCAATATAGACTGTACTTTACATCTGTGTACAAAATACTTTCAATGTCATCATGTTGTTCTAAGTCACTTAAACACACATTTAATTGCATTAATTGCAAGCGAAAATTTAACAAATGTACACAAAATTAATTTGGATTCAAATACATTTTATTTTAATTAGACTAGGCTACAAAACTTTTTTCACTACTGTAAAAAAAAATATATAGACTTTTAGTAAGGTGAATGAGTCATGAATGCGTCTAACCATAGTCTTTGGTCTAACTACACAATGAGTTAGACCAACTTGAACTTGAACAGAAATGGAAACGTGAAATAATAACATTAAACCATGCATTAAGTATCTCTGTTGTTTAATGCGCATGTGCCAAAAATACTACGTCATGATGGCGCACTACTTCACCGGAGTTTGAAAAATGCGCTGTCCACCATGTTTCTGTAATCGCGATGCGTGAGGGAACTTTACTGTTCAAACAAGAGGAGAACAAAGGAGCGCCGCTTTTGGATGATTATAGATTAGACTTTATGTACTAAAAATAATGAGTGAAGTAAGTATAAACTTTATTTATTGGACATTTTTGCCATTCCTCTTGTGAAAAAGAAGTGTGCTTAATTGTATTGAAAGTGTACTTTTTGTGTAATTTAAATCTTAAAAGTATACTTTTTAAAAAGTGCAGTTGCAGATAATATAATATAATTATATTTAAAGGCCACTTAAGTGTATTTAAAGAGAGTACACTTTAATGGCAATATTTCTTAACACCCTTAAGTGCACTTTATAATAATGTGTAATTAAGTTTTACTTAAACATAAATTTTACATAATTATGATTTTATAGTGTTTTAAATAAGTACACTTATTTTGATATATTGACCAATATACTAAAGCACATGTAAACTAATTAATTTTAATTTCAACTTAAGTGTGTTGTCCAAAATTACATTTGTTAATGTATTTTAAATGTATTTAGCCTGTATTATATACTGTGTGCATTCACTTTCTTATACAGTATACTCCAGTAAAACATATTGTTGACATTTTCATCACCAGCTCCTACTCTATGAACTCAAATACAAGTTTAATTTTCTACATAATATTTGACATAAACTAAATTAATCTGCATTCAAATACATTTCATTTTAATTAACTACACTGTAAAAATGATTGACTTTTAGTTAGGTGAATGAGTCATGAATGAGTCTAACTACACAATGAGTTAGAACAACTTCAACAGAAATTGAAAATTTAACATTTAACCATGCACAAAATCTCTCAACTTTTTTTTTTTTGTTTTTAATTTTTATTAAACCCTTGCTTATAGAATACAAAAGTGCAAAAACATATGCCAAGTAAAGGAGCCAGGGGTTCAAGGATATGGCCATAGCAATTAAAAATCAGAATATAGAGAGAGAAAGAAAAAAAATAGAAAAAAACATGAAAAATAAAATAAATAAATGAGACAAAAATAAATAAAGAGATCACATAACAATAAACAATATGTCCTGCAAAACATTATATTATTAAATAAAAAAATATACAAAAATACTCTCAACAAAAAGTTGATAGTATTTTTGTATTATTTTTATTTAATAATATAATGTTTTGTAGGAAAGATTGTTTATTGTTATGTAATCTCAACTTTTTGGTTTAATGCACATGTGCCAAAAAAATATTACGTCATGATGGCGCACTACTTCACCAGAGTTTGAAAAATGCACTGTTCGCCATGCTTCTGTAATCGCAATGAGTGAGGGAACTTTGCTGATCAAACAAGATCAGAGAACAAAGGAGCGCCACGTTTGAATGATTACAGATGAGACTTTATGTACTGCAGATAATGAGTCAAGTAAGTATATCCAGGGGCGCAACTGCACATTTGCTGAGGGGTATGCAAGATCAGTGTCGGCGCTCCCCTGTATTCTAGTAGCCTCTAACACTAACTCGCGCAGAAAACTTTCTGCAAGTCAATGACCAAAAGCCCATTACTAGTTTGTGCATGGAAGGATACAAACTCATCAGGAGTCAAAAAAGTGACAAAGGTTTGAACCCCCTTCCCCCTTTTTTAATACCATAGGGAAAAAAGTGCAAAGTAAAAACAAGAAAAAAAAGAAAAGTGTGTCACATAACATCCCCTTTAACTCCTGATGGCAGACCCAAGACAGTACACATTTTTTTATTCATTTTTATTTTCAAACACGTTCTATTGCTCACTTTTTAGTAAGGTAATTTGAATATGTATATGTATATATATATATATATATATAT
>NW_015539849.1:1180579-1183101 GCF_001515605.1 Sinocyclocheilus anshuiensis
AAACTTTGCATAACACAAAATGTATGTCACTGCCAAAACATTTGGCCATGTATACAGGGGTGCAACTGCACATTTGCTGAGGGGTATGCAAGATCAATGTCGGCGCCCCCCTGTATTCTAGTAGCCTCTAACACTAACTCGCGCAGAAAACTTTCTGCAAGTCAATGACCAAAAGCCCATTACTAGCTTGTGCATGGAAGGATATAAACTCATCAGGAGTGAAAAAAGTGACAAAGGTTTGAACCCCCTTCCCCCTTTTTTAATACCATAGGGAAAAAAGTGAAAAGTCAAAACAAGAAAAAAAGAAAAGTGTGTCACATAACATCCCCTTTAACTCCTGATGGCAGACCCAAGACAGTACACATTTTTTTATTCATTTTTATTTTCAAACACGTTCTATTGCTCACTTTTTAGTAAGGTAATTTGAATATGTATATGTATATATATATATATATATATATATATCTGCCAAGATTTCACCTGGATTTCCACTCTGTAATATAGTTATTTTACGTTTTGCTAATGGATTTATATTTAGACATTATAAAATCACTATTATAACATTTAAAAATATATTTTTTGTTAAAGTTCAGCTTTGTTTTGTATTTCAACTCATTGAATCTATTTGAATTACACAGATGGCCTATTTTTAATTTACAACGGCAATTTTCTGTGAAAAGTGGCTAGTTTGTATCCTTGTTTACAATCTTAGTTTCTCTCAAATGTAAATCAAATGCCCATTCACAAACATTGCACCATTGCTTGTTCTCCATCATTGCATAGGCAATGGATGAGACATGCAGATAACGTACTCGGTTACTAATGTAACCTCGGTTTCCTGAGATACGGGAACGAGTACTGCATCGCTAGACGCTACGGGAAACTCCTTTTCTCCGATTTACTGAAGCCTTTTTTTCAATCACAGCAGTGCATCTGCACTGCCATTGTTTCAGAAATGAATGAAGGCCCAAGGAGGAGTATGCAAGAGCTATTACATCAGCTATCCAATGGGATAGTCTTTGCTTTGTGACCGGAAGCCCCTTGGAGCGGCCACCAAAGCATACAAAGAGCTGCTCCGACTGCCTAAAGGTACGTACCTTGCACCTATGCCGAGCACCTGCTTATATAGCCAGATGCCCCGCCCATTTAGAAAAGGAGTTTCCCGTAGTGTCTAGCGACGCAGTACGAAGTGAAGTATCGAAAGGGAACTATAGTCAACATTCACTGAAATTGATATAATCAATGAACTCTGAAAAAGTTACCAGTCAGTGTTTAACATTCTATTGGTTGTCAAAATGAATTCATTGCAGCACTTTTGTCATACCTAAATCGAGCTCTGTACAAAGGAAAATAATGTAAAATAAGTATTTTCATGCATTTGAATATGGTTTCATTTTCTTTTCGTACTTTACAAATTAACGAAAAATTAGCGCATATTTTCTAGTACATTTAACTGCACTGTGCTCACATTTGGCCTACTTGTGCATTAAATAAAAAAAAACTACATATCATCTTGCGCCCTATTGTGACCTCAAATTGCAGAATATTTCAGTATTTTCTGTTTCTGTACACCTTGCAGAATAAACTGCTTCATCAGGACAGTAATTTAAATGTTTTATGATTCTACCCCTCTACCCTTATTGCTAAAATTATTAACATTTTGCAGATACTGCAAGGTGTATATAAACTTTGGACCACAATTGTATCTATTGCTTTCACTCAACTGAACCATTTATAACGACTGGATCTGTTTTATAACAATTTCTTTCTTTCTTTCCTCAAGGTATTTTTCCTGACTTTCCTGCCTCTTTGGAACATTTCCATTCACACATAATGTGGAGAGATGGTGTGCAGCTTCATGACATTTGAAGTTTACTACCGATGGAGAGCTTCTGGGCCATTGACAAACAGTACTTCCCAGAGAGTTAATTTGGAGTTCTTAATTATTTATTTAGTTAAAGATGCATTCACTAATGCTGGAATAAGATTTTAGAAGAAACCTTTCAGTCGTGTTTAATGTTGGTGCTAGTAAAGGTTTGAGAGCTTATGGCCTGGTTTCACAGACAGGGCTCAGACTAAGCCAGGATTAGGCCATTGTTCAATTAGGATATTTAAGTAATTTTCATTAGCATGCCTTAGAAAAACATTACTGGTGTGCATCTTGAGACAAAACAAAAGCACTGATATATTTTAAGATTAGTCAGTGCAAGTTTCTTTCAGTTGAAACAGCTCAGAATTACATTTTAGTCTGGGACTATAGGTTTAAAGGGTTAGTTCACCCACAAATGAAAATTAGCCTGTGTTTTACTCACCCTCGACTTTCTTCTTTCAGAAGAATCCAGTCGGGAGTTATATTAAAAATTGTCCTGGCTATTCCAAGCTCTGTCATCGCAGTCAGCGGGTGTTGCAGTTGAACAGTCCACAAGTTGTCAAATAAAGCGCACGCATCCATAATAAAACGTGCCTCACACGGCTCCGGGGGGTGAATAAAGGCCTCCTGTAGCGAATCCATGCATTTTTGT
>NW_015539849.1:1183127-1184810 GCF_001515605.1 Sinocyclocheilus anshuiensis
AAACAAAACAACGGTCACTAATTAGAAGTACAAAACGAGGATTTGTAAAGAAGCATGTTGGAGGATTTCGATATAAGCCAAGAGGAGACTGGTTTTCCTTTGCTAAAGTCAGGAAACTTTGCTTCCTTTGCTCCTATAAACAAACTCGTGAGACTAGCATATCTCAGAAACACGCGCGCTGCGCATACGTGCTTGCGTCATACGCTGGAACACCTTCCGCGTATGACAGATACCGGAAGTAAGAGAAAAGTGTTTATTACATTTGAAATATGGATATTTTTTCTTAAAAAAATGCATGGATTCGCTACAGGAGGCCTTTATTCTTTGTAAGAAAAATATCCATATTTCAAGCGGAATAAACACTTTTCTCTCACTTCCGGTAAGCAGTTCTAGCGGATGACGTAGAATGTCGGCGTTGCGTGTTTAGTGACGAATGCAGAGAGAGAACAAAACAAAACACCAGTCACGAATTAGAAGTACAAACCAAGGATTTGTAAAGAAAAATGTC
This sequence comes from Sinocyclocheilus anshuiensis, assembly GCF_001515605.1. NCBI lineage: Eukaryota > Metazoa > Chordata > Actinopteri > Cypriniformes > Cyprinidae > Sinocyclocheilus > Sinocyclocheilus anshuiensis. Next base: position 1,183,636 of record NW_015539849.1, read on the forward strand.
AGAGGATTTGGATAAAAACCAAGAGGAGACTGGTTTTCCTTTGCTAAAGTCAGGAAACTTTGCTTCCTTTGCTCCTATAAACAAACATTGGTTTTCATGAGACTCACAACGCCGACATCTTACATCATCTTCCCGGAGCTGCTTCCATGTACAACTGTTGGCGCAAGCTAGATTAAAGTCATTATTACGTTTTTAATATGGATATTTTTCTTACAAAAACGCATCGATTCGCTACAGAAGGGGAGGCCTTTATTCACCCCCCAGAGCCGTGTGAGGCACATTTTATTATGGATGCGTGCGCTTTATTTGACGACTTGTGGACTGTTCAACTGCAACACCCGCTGACTGCAATGATAGAGCTTGGAATAGCAAGGACAATTTTTAAAGGGGTCATATGATGCGATTTCTATTTTTCCTTTTCTTTATTGTGTTATGTAGCTATTTGTGCATGTATAAGATGTGCAGAGTTACAAAGCTCAGTCTCCCACAAAAGGATTTATTCTATCTAAAAGAGAAGGCTGATCCAGACCGGGCTAAAATGCCTCATTCAAACATGCCCCCACATGTCTACGTCACGATGTGGAAATATTTGCGTAATACCGCCCAAATGTGCACGAAAAGAAAGAAGGCGTGGTTTCAGGAACCACAGTAGTGTTGATGCAGCCATGTCTGGAAGACGCTGTGTGTTTCTGTGCGAAAGCAAAATCACTTTATTTGGCCTTCCGAAAGTAGATGCAATGAGAAATAATCGGTTAAGATTTATTTACAACAGAACAGCACAACCCAGATGTTCGAATTTGTGCAACGCATTTTATGGAGGACAGTTATGTGAACCTAGTAGAGTAGCCTACAAGGCTGGCTGTGCAAAGGCTATTTCTAAAAAAAATGGGTCAATTCCGACTTTGCTATGACAATCTGGCACTTATTCTGAATCAGCTACTGTAAGTATGTTTTATTAATAGTTTAAGTATTTGCTATTGACTGTTCAAATGCGGAGTTTTGCGCCGTGTAGAGTATCGAGTCGTGTGTGTGTGTGTGTGTGACAGGGTCACATCACAGGGGAGTCAGCGTTCTTAATCGCGGCTTGTGTACTGCTAATACATATCAGCATCATCACTGTGTCTGTCACGCGACTCTGTTCCCCTTTCGGGCTTGAACTGATGGTAAAACTAAGG
>NW_015539849.1:1184910-1206151 GCF_001515605.1 Sinocyclocheilus anshuiensis
TGGTGTTCGGCCAATCACAATGCACTGGGTCAGCTGGCCAATCAGAGCAGACTGCGCTTGTCAAAGGAAGGGGCTTTGTTGAAAACGACGTGTTTGAGAGAGGCGGGGCATAGAGGACCTACAATAATGTACAGTATTTGAAAAATAATGTTTTTTTGAACATTAAATCATGTCAACATATTCTGTTACACCAAATACACCAAATAATTATCTTTAAAATAGCATCATATGACCCCTTTAATATAACCTTTAATATAGTTAATATTTTTTAAATATAAATAAACCTTTAATAAGTGTACTGTAAAGAAACTATCTCAACAGCAGGGTGCCAGTGCTTGTGCCGGAACGCTGCCAGTTGCCAAATTGGTTCGGGGCTGAAAACTTGGCTCCACGGCCTCTTTATTTTCCCTGTCCATTTTATTTAGACTTATACAAAGAACTTAATGCGTACATAGTCAGTTACATCATTGGCTTTCATTTCACATGTTGGACATAGGATGTTTTCACACCGTGTTTGTTTGAGCCCTCCAAATGCTCTCGGAGATGTTCAGCGTATATTTCCGTACTCAGACCACCACTGGAGGTGGCTAGCATTCTGCCCGCTTTAAATCAGACACAGAGATGAAGTAGTGTGGTAAGATCACATGTATTTGAATGCATGAATTATAGCATTGATTTGAATTAATTATCGAGAGAGAGAGAGAGGGATGAAAGTTGTGTATGTGAATTCCGTCTTTGCGTCTCATTTTGTCTTTGTAAGAACTCAGACTCCAGCTTTCTGTGCAGACACAAAAAAAGTTGTGTTGTGAACAAGTGTCTAAGATCACTTTAGTGCTGAAGAGGACCAAAAAAAGAACCATGTTCTTTTTTGAGTTCACTATTTTATGAACACCAAAATGACTGAGGTCACTTTAATTGGTTCCCTTCCAGGTTTTAAAAAGGAACTAAATGTGAAAACACCCTAAGAGAGGTTCTCATATATTTATTGACACACATACTCAAAAATTATATATATTGTTTCACTTTGAATACAAGCATTTGCTAAATGACAACTTACTTATGTATGCCATCCTTTTCGTCAAGTCACAGGTAAATATGTATGTTTTTTTTTCTGACGTTGTAAAGTTGCTCAGTAGCTCACCTGGTACAGAGTTGAACTTGCAATGTGAAGCACCTGGATTCAAGCCCTGTGAAAAACAAGTTACAATAAAAGATTTCAAAGACTTTCAGCTCAAAGCCAGCTACAATGGCATGGTTCATTCAGTAAATCCATTTTTTATTTCACGTTTGCTGTTGTTAATACTATTGGTTAGGTTTGGGGTTTAGTGTAAGCAGTATGTTATTTTTAAACGCGATTAAACTTTTAGCGTCACTCACCAGGCATTTAATTTCCGAACATGTGCGAAACATGCAACAATCAACATTATAAAACTGCCAGATTCACATTAATCTGTTTCGGATAAAACTGAACACACTTTTAGCTCCACTCACTGGATATTTCATTTTGAAAGTGTCACGAAACATGCAAAAAGCAATGCAATATATTTTTATTTATTTTTTTTCAGAAAAGTCAGGTACACTATTTACACTATAATCCTTAAAAAATAGCAAACAAATAAATACATTTAAGGAAAAAAAATGTGACTGTGGAATTATCGTGAAGATATTGTAAATTACTTTGTATACAAATATTTGCTAAATGACAACTTACTTATGTACTGTAATGTATACCATCACTTTAGATGAAGTCACAGGTAAAGTATTCAGACCCCTGGAGATTATATTTAATTAAACATTCGAACAGAAAATATATGCATAGGCCCATATATTGCTCTATCAGAGATCCATATTTTAATCCAATCATCTGTTTTATGAAAATCAGTCACTGTGGTTTGCTCCAGCACTATGCACCTCATCAACTGCTTCTCAGAATATTCCTGAAATAAATTTCCATGGTCATCTTTGCCTAGTGCGGTAAAATAGCTAGAGGCAATTAAATACTCACTCAAGGGGGTAATGCATCTCTCCTGTTTAGACAGAGCAATCCTTTACCTCGGTCTCATGTAATTAGCAACAAATAACAATCTCTTAGGGTTTTCCCATGCTCTGAATTCCACTTACTTTCTCATCAGCTCTGTCAGACGAGAGGTAATCAAGGCTCTCATCCACCACTGCTACCTGATTTTAACATCACAAAATTACTTTTCCAAGAGCTAGCATTAACAGGCCTTGTGAGAATAGGCTGTTGGACTTAAGTACAAGTGGGCCAAATGGCACTGGATATGAAATATCACTCAATGGAATAGTTCACCCAAAAATTATGACAAAATTGTCATAATTTACGTGGTTTCACACCTGAATGGCTTTTTTCTTTAAAAATAAAAGGATATTTTTTTAAAGAGACTCTCTTCCATAACATAACAGTTCATATGAATGCAGCTTTCAATCCAAAAAAAGAGACTTACATGCTACTGCATACTCCAAACGAGCAGATTTCTGCCTGTTTTCTTATATAAAGAATGAGAATAATAAGGTTAAAATAACATGAACGTGAGTAAATGGTGAATTAATTTTTAAGGAGACCTATTCCTTTAAGCTGTCTTAACCCTGCTGAGGCAAATCAACCCATTTTGCTTTCATAAGCTGACACATCTCAGAGTGAAAAATCAACGAGGAAAGTAAGAAAATGTAGGCCAAGACATAATTTTATCCATCTGGAATTGATTGAATCATGAAAAGTGTTCTCGCTGACAGGTGGTTGGTGGGGAGGGGTTGAAAAGTAAAAACGATCTAAAATGTTTATTACATATTACTACATTTTTAGGAAAGATTATGCATGATTATTTTGGATTGTTACACTGGAATACTTGGATTTTGACTGCACTGAAAAAAAAAATACAGCCAATGATTTGTTACAGCATTAGTTTTATAAATTATATATATATTTTTTTCCAAAGGCAAACACATGTATACAAAGTAAAAAGATGATTTATTATGAAGACCATATATTTCTGTTAGCCATAATAAATAAATAAATACATAATTGTAGCAAATATAATATATAATTCATATTTTAATTTTGGCATAAACAAAAGCTAAATCATATTAAAGTAGAATTTTAATTTAAGATAAAACTAAAAACCTTTTGTTAGTCAACATTTCATTTAGTTCAACTTTGAACCTCAGAGGACATCAGTATTAAATGTATTTTCATTCATTCATTCATCCATTCATTCATTCATTAGTTTATAGCAGAACCTTTAAGATATAATATGCAGGTCAAATTCTTTAATAAATTTAACTCAAAACAATATTTAATGTTTATGGATTTATTTATTTATTTATTTGGTGAGTAGGCATGTGATAAGACATGATGTGAAAAGATTAAGAGATAATGTACAGTCAGCCGGTCATTATTGCAAAATACAAGTGATACAATGGTGTTTTAGTGATGACCGGCTGACTGTACATTTATACATTATGTACATTTATATAGCCAATGTGCACCAATAATTCATTGACTGTCATGAAAAAGCAAATAGGGTCAGTTTACATTAATAAAGTGTCTAGTGACAAGTGTCCCAGCAATATAGTGTTTTCTTCGCTTTGTACTAAATCGTATGCTTCATATTATGATCACGTTCCACTACTAGGCATGTTTGGATATAGTCTGGTGGCGGTGCGAGAAGCAGGCTCCTCCGTTTCCTCCTGTGATATGAAAACCGTGCGGCTCCTCACCTCTGAATTGTCACAAAAGCACTGACATCTGTGGCTTACAGATGGCTTGTGATGATGTTGCGGATTACTGACTCACTGCTCTGCTATGAAAGGGAACCAAAAGGAGAAAATTGTAAGTCATTTCTGTTTGAATGAGCAGAGGGCCTTCTAGAGAGAGACAGATGTTAATTTATCTCCATTACCCACTCAGGGCAAGCCTTCTGAGGTACATTGCTCTGCAGTTGACTGCAACGCTTCTGCATGTATCCGTCTCAGAGGCGTTGAGGGCTATCTGACTAAGCCTTTCAACCACATTACTTCAATTCCACATTTATCTGCTGTGGTTAATTCAATGGTCTGATGTCACATTAATCAGAAGATTGCAAAGGTGTCTGTTAGACCGCAAGTGTGGGTATTTGGACAAGGCTTTTGTATGTCTCCCTCTATCTGACACACCCACTTCAGGTCTTGCAGTCTCCACTAATGAGCTGATGAGTTGAATCAGGTGTAATAGATGAGGGAGACATACAAAATGTGCATGTCTCATGTCAAAGCTTTTGTTTAGAATTTTAAAATGTACATGAATTTCAGAATGCCTCAGTATTTGGAAAGTTACATTTTGCTTTAAGGATAGCAAAGCACATCTTGAGCTCCTTAAGAAAAGATAAAGATGCAGTGCAGAATATTAAATATTTACTCATTTAATATGACTTTTTTAAGCAACAGTTCAACCAAAAATGAAAATTCGCTGAACATTTACTCTTCCTCAGGACAGTGGTGGTTCTAGTTTGTATGGCGCCCTAGGTGAACCACCCCTTCTGCCACATCTAAATTAAATTATTATTTTTTTCATATATTTAGCTATTATATATTTAAATTATTTCAAACCAATAAAAAAAAAAAAACAGAAATCCCTCCAAAACTGCACAACTGTACAGTAAAACATTAATAAAGTTAGTGATTTTATGTTTGCTAAAAACAAAACAAGACAAACAAAAAACCATTATGTTACAAAATCACTTTACATTTTACTGTCTGGTTATGTAATCTAGACATAATAAAAGGATTGTTATTGCCCTATGTGTAATAACACAGCAAGCAACATAGAATAACTTAAGTGATATAAGCCTATTTTAGCGAGATGAGTGATAGCTGCATAGATACCATTTATTATTTGCACTTTTTTTTTTGAGGTGACATAAAACATAATGACATAATGACATTAGTTGTAATTAATTATTGTTTAAGCATTTAACTGTACAATTACGTGTCTGGGTACTCTCCTGGGATTACTATTCTCTGCATATACAATTATATGTTATTAAATAACATGAATCTGTATGTTAATGCTGCTTTCATAATTTATGGTGTTGCAATGATTTTGTTTTCAGTTTCTGACAAGACCGAGGCAGGAGAGGTTTCTGTGAGGGTCTCAAGAGTCTCTACCTATATATTAAGGCAGTGTCTCCTCAAAATATGCTATACTTAACACTAGTTACTACTTACTCCCCAACACTGCACTGCACCCCCTGCAAAAGTCTCGTGGTAGTGCAAGATGCCTCCCTGGGCAGTTGCCCTTGCTGCCTGTGTCTAAATCTGCCACTGACTTAAGAGATGAGTGTGTTTCTTCATCTGAACAGATTTGGAGAAATGTAATATTACATCACTTGCTCACCAATGAATCCTCTGCAGTGAATGGGTGCCGTCAGAGTCCAAACAGCTGATAAAAACATCACAATAATATACAAGTAATCTACACGACTCCAGTACATCACTTAATGTATTGTGAAGAGAAAAGCTGTGTGTTTGTAATAAACAAATCCATCATTAAGATGCTTTTAACTTCAAATGTCTAAAATACAAATCATCCATCCATAATTTCTAGGAGATAAATATGCACAGATCAAGCACCGTTTACAAGTGAAAACAGTCTAAAACAGTTCTAAACAAGTATATCTGTAGATTTTGGTGTGCGAGGACAACAGGGGATGGACTTTTTCACTGTATGAAGCATTATTATGGATTAAGAACGAGTATTTTGTCCAGAAGTGACAATTTGAAGTTAAAAACATCTTAATGGTGGATTGTTTCTTACAAACATACAGCTTTTCACTTCGCAATATGTTAATTGATGGACTGAAGTCATGTGGATTACTTATGGATTATTGTGATATTTGTATCAGCTGTTTGGACTCTCATTCTGACATTTATCATTCAAGTGATACATTTCTCAAAATCTGTTCTGATGAAGAAACAAAAGCATCTACATATTGGATGGGCTGAGTTTTTTTTTTTAATTTCCAGGTTTATTACATAATTAATCCCACATTGTATTTGTGGACTGCTTATATAGAAGCCTTTTAGAACATTACTGGAGTTGAGCACATGATTTATACACTGTAAATATTTTCTGTTCAACCCAGCAGGTGCTTCTTTGGACACTAGCTATTTTCAATTGTTTGCCACTAAGTTCAAAACATGGGTGTATTAGCCCTGCATGCATTTTAAAGTACAGGATGCAATTAACGGGTATACAAAAAGACCATCGTCCACCACAGCCAAAGTTCAGCGTCTGGAATAATTGCACTCTTAGCAGCAGCAAGCACTGCTGATCACTAATTACGCTTGTTTCTATTATTCTCCAATGAATTCAGCTAGAGCCCTAATAATAAATACAAAAGATGAAATAAAAAGAATGACTGTAGAAAGGTAATATAGGTGCTGTGGGTGCATTAGCATTAGACAATAACATTGCACAGTGCAGACTGTAGACTGCCAGATACAGTATAATACATACAATATACTTAGGAAAGCATATACCGCATAAAAAAAAAAGTTTATGCACAGTTATCATATGAGCAGTTATTGCAAATATAGTATACTGCACAGTGATTGACAGGTATTAATGCACATGTGTATTAACTAAAATAAGAGGCGCCTACGTGTATGCTGTCAACACATAATTACGTTTTATAAATAATATCAAGAAGTGTGATTATGGTGCAGAATATTGATTAATAAAGTCTTATTTTCACACAGGTCCATGCACAATGCTATATTATGACCTCATTATGACCCCTTTTACTCTAGTGCATGAGTTGTAAACTAATATCATTTGAAATTTGCATGACATGATTTACTCCATATATGTATATATATATGTATATATATATATATATATATATATATGGCTTTTTTTTTACATTCTCTTTTTTCATTTTTTATATTATTTTTTTACCCCACAGATCTTGTATTAATTTAGTAGCTTTAGATTTTATTTTAAAAAGGGGCAGGTCTTATTTACATCACTATAATATTACACCAGAACTATTTACATCACTATAATATTTACAACACTGTTATGTTAGGTAGTATTCTAATAAAATAAGCTTGTATTACACCGATATTTTAGATGCCAGTTAAATTTTACAATTCCTGATTCCAATTTCAATAAAACAGTATATATATGGCTTTTCCAATGTTGTAAAATTACTCGATAGCTCACCTAGTACAGCATTGCTCTTGATATGCGAAGCACTCGGGTACAATTCCCGTGAAACACAAGTCATGACAAAGAGCATAAGAAAAAACTTTCAGCTCAAAGCAAGCTAAGGTTGCTTCAGCAAATTAATCATGTTTGCAACCTCATGTTTGCTTCTGTTAATACTATCGGTTAGGTTTAATGTAGAGTCTAGTTTAGGTGATATGTTATTTTCAAACATGTTAGAACATTAACCTTTTAGCGTCACTCACCAGACATTCCATTTCCGAACAACACAAAATGTACAAGCAGCATAATAAAAGTTTCACATTCATCTGTTTCAGATAGAACTGAACATGTTTTAGTGCCATTCACTGGACATTTAACTTTAAAGTAATGTAATATTTTGCAGACATCTCATCGCAGACACAGTTTTCCAATGAGCCTAGACTGAATATAACATAACAATGTTTAAATATATGTTTTGCTATAATCATTTAAAAATAGCAAATAAATAATTAAATAAAATCAAGAAAAATGTTCAACTCTAGGTGGAATTACTGTAAAGATGATTAACCTTAATGACTTTCAAGCCTATATGAACTGCACTGATATTCAGCTAATGAGCATCAGTGTACAGTAAGTCAGAGAGATGGAGTGAGAGGACTTCCAAGAAAAAAAATGTCTGATGGCATGTTATCACATTCCCCACAGGCACAACAGAGACGAGGGACTAATCACTTCCCATCACCTGACAATGTTGCACCTGATAAGTGAGGCTGTATCCAGATTGAAGGAAGGGAGAGGTGAGGGATTGTTTGTGTGTGTGTGTGTGTGTGTGTGTTTGAATGCAGCAGTAAAGGCTTTAACCTACTGGTGTAGCCCAGGAGTTTTTTTTTTCTAGACCACAGATGGCATCAGCAGAGAAGGAATGGCTTGGTCTGCCAGAAGCAACTAGTAGTCTGGTTTGCCGCACTGCATTTCTGTTGACCTATGGGCAAGTGAGGATGTGGTTGTCTGACCCATCTCATCCTCATTATGGATCTGTGATTGTTTGCATGGAAAAATGTCTGGAAGACACTTTGAACACATGACTGAACCGCAGTGGCAATATTCAAACAGGACGTTAAAATGTACACAGGCCTTTGCAAATGTATGTGTGTACATACATTAATTTGTTTGCACATTTGTGCATGCCTGTCAGAGAACATCTACGTCTACATCTACATCTACGTTCCAGTGCAATCACGTATCATCGTGCCATTTGCATTGCTTTGTTCGGCAAGCTTGTGTGGGTGTATGTACAAAAGACCACTCATGCATTCACAAACATATATCTAACTGGTTTCTTACCCAGCCTCTTTACGGCACACAGACTTCTGCAGACTCACGGTAAGGTTTTAGTACAGATGGCAAGGTGCATTATCATGCCAGGGAAATGCGAGCAATTGCTCTTTATTGCAGAGCAGATGCTGACTGCATGGAAGTTGTATATTGCTAACGGAATGGTAGATTGCCTCTTTTCATTGATGAAAGAGGAAACATCTGTGGGACGGTATTTATGCAGGCGAGACGTTATATAAAATCACTCTGCCAGAGATAAGAGATTAAGGGCCTATCTGAAGCATGAACAGATGACAACAAAGTCTAATTACAGTTTGGATTAATCTGAGATTTCAAAAAGACGAGTGTAAATCTACTAATTTAAAGGGACTTTTAAAAGAAAACCAAAGGTGAAGTGATGTGATCAGCAAGAGCTCTGCATCAAAGCAGGTGTGACCTCTGTCGTTCATCCATAACTCAGGCTGCGTTTATCTCTTAATAGCGGCTTTTGACCTCTTGATCTGAGAGGCACATGTACTCCCCTCAATCAATGAGTCTGGCTGTAATATTGAGTTTAAAAGGACAGTGCTTTTTAAAAGGATAGTTCACCCCAAAATGAAAAATTGGCGTCGTTATTCACCCATTCTCATTTCACCCCCCCCCCCTCCCCATATTTGTAAAGATGAAGCTGCAATTTAGTAAATTTTAAATATATTAACTAAAGTAGCCTTTATTTATTTTTTTATTATTTTTATTTACATTTTAAGATTTGATGTACACTACAATTCAAATACACTCAATACAATCAATCACAAGAAAATGGTGAGAGTTTGGGGCAGGGCTCTGTGTTTGTCCAACCAATGGAAGACAGTGTGAATGCTCTTGAAACCTTCAGTCATTTTTATATAAAAAAAAAAGTCATTCCTACATTCGATGTGCCATGTGTTTGTGGTTGCATGCCACCAGTAAGGAAACACACCAAAAATATGATTTGTGTCTTCGATTATTTCATGGCAAAAAATGATTCCAGTAATGAATAAAAACTGGTTTGCAATCCCAAACCCTATTTAAATGTGTCAATCTTTTTTTCTCTTGTTCCCCAATATCGAACACGTACAATTTTAAAAGTAATTTTCCACTTAATTCCCAAAGTTAATTTTCCCTTATAGGTGTTTATACAAGCTAATAGTTTATCTTCAAGAATTTAAACAGAATATAACCATTTTCAATCAAGTCTTTCTACTGACTTGGTGATGACAAGTGTTGCACAATTTGATTCAGGACTGCAGGGACAGAGATGTAAGAATGAAGAGAGAAAGAGAGAGATGGACTTTTGCAATATGTGATCCCATCCCCCTCTTGTCTTGCTCTCCATTGAGCAATCAGTGCTGTTAATAGACACCTCTGCTGCACTTTGAGTTTATCTAGAGGAAGATTAATCTATTCACCCCCCACTACACATCCACTGATTGCAGAGTATTATGTGCAGTGAGATTGCATTGTATCATCTAGTTAGTCAGCCCTGGCACAAAACAGACTAATGCACTTAAATATGCAAAAGCATGTTGAGCCACGTTTTGATGTGCTTTGATTACTGATTATCTGTACAGTTGAAAATAAGGGGCACAAGGGCACAGGTATACTAGAAGTTGTATATATTGGTACCAATAATTTGAGTAAATTAATTGTTTAATGAAAACTGCACAACAAGGGATAGTAGTCACTTCGTTGAGGTTTACTAAGTCAACTAACAACAATTGGTCTTAAACACTTCATGAAGGTTAATTAAATAAACTAAAGTAACTAACTGCTAGTAGACTTAAATCGGATTCACAATTACAATGGTATAGTTTTCACAAATTTCCAGCTCCCAGCATGCTTTCCTGTGATTTGTTTGCTCAATGGAAACGGAGTCTATATTATCCATCTATTTTGTAATTGTTTTTTTTTTTTGGGTGGATATGGAAAATGTAATTAGAAGGAAAACAAATATTACATTCAAGTTAAATCATTTTGATATGTATGTATTATTCCAATGAAAGTAACAATAATAACTTTACTTTTCTTGTACATGATTTTCATTATTTTGGGAAAATGTCACATACATTAGAAGAAGGTCAGGGTCCAAGCCAAATTTCATCCATTTTCTTCAGGAGACTTAAGGACTACTGCACCAGTTTGGAGAACATAGTTAATAAAAAGATACAAACAATACTTGTAATATTTTCCACGAATATACAGTTGTGGATTACTGAATAAATGGTTTGCACACTCTTGTACATTAGTCTACTGTTGTATATTTTGTTCTGGTTAATAAAAAAAAAAAAGAAGAAGAAGAAGAAGAACCGACATGCACTGCTTCGGTCTGCGCATGAACTCGAACACACCTATTGGTACCACAACATAATCGCTGTACCACCTGACCACTGCAGATTAATTTTGCAGTTGATAGTATCGCCATAGAAACGCACAATCCTCTTGTAATTAGGCTAACTTACGTATTATGGCATGGCGTGAATGCAGCATTCAGCTCATCCAACCCCAAACACACCTGAACAAGCTAATCAAGGCATTCCAGATTACTAGAAAGCTACAGGCAGGTGAGTTTGATCAGGGTTGAAATTGACCTGATCTCCTTGGATCTTTAAAACCCCATTTTACAGAGGCCGATATTGCAGCAGCATGTATTCGTTTTAGTTTGCGCTTCGCGGTCTGCTCCTCCTGACGCACCTATTCAGGGCATTTTCTAGCAGAGATCGTTGTGAGATCGCAGGTCGGAAGGATGACAGATCGAGTGTATTTCTCGTTGTTTGCTGTTTTATCGTGTCTGTTCGGATACTTGAGCATAACTCACGCTATTCTAAGACAAACCACAGGTGAGAAGATCTGTTGACTTCATTACACAGCCTGAAGAAATGCAGAAATAAGTGACTCTCAGTCTTTGAAAGTAATTAACAGTTTAGGAATGAGTAGTAGGTTTTAAAACACTTTTGATTTGAAGCAGACAAATATGTAAAATTTGTATTTAGGTTTGAGACTCATTGCGAAACCCCTGATTTACAAATACTAAAACTGCGCTCCCTGGCCTCCCCTAATGATCCTCTTGTATCCTTTAGTGGACGGTTTATGTTCGGCGCAGCTGACGGTCGTGCCGTCCCATCGAGGATGTTCTTCTGATAAAGACTGCCCTGGAGGACTCAAATGCTGTCGATTTGACTGTGGGCCTGTTTGCGTGCCGCCTGTTTTCAGTGAGTTTCAGTTAATAATGGACGCTAAGGGTCCAAAAACACAACACAAACACGAGTAACGCATTGAATTCAATGTAAGCTTTAATCAGAGACTTTGCCTTTCGTTCTCATCTAAAGTAGGTTTGAATTCATCCCTTAGGATCGTTTTAAGCACAGGATGGCTTTACAAAATAAAGAGGAATAATACTTAGAATATAATTCACTCTGTAGGTAACACTTGCTATTCCAACCACTGGCTTCCCAAGACTGAACTTCCAACCAATCAGCAACCTCGGGAAACCTTTCGGCAACCAGACAAGGAAGGGAACCCCTTTCACGGGCAAGCAAGTACCTCCAGATTCTAGCTGAACTGGTGCACTTAATATAATTTTAACCTCATTGAGGAACTCAATGCGAGGGTTAATTAAGTGATTGATGGTTGTTCATGTCTATGCAATTGCACATATTGCTGTAAACTTGGGATTTCACATTTTCACTCTCTTAAACTAATTATTTCCTCACTTTCTCTCTTTCTGCAACTTGTGTGAATGCGTGTGTTCATGTGTTAGATTAGTTTACATGTCTTAGATTTATCCAATAAAGCCTTATTTATATTGAAAAGAGAAGTATCTTGTGTTTTGTGCTTACAAGTTAATGTCTTAAACTGCCGATTTTGTTACTGTACTAATAATTCTCTAAAGTAGGTTTGAAATCATCCCTTTGGATAGTTTTAAGCACAGGATGGCTTTACAAAATAAAGAGGAATAATACTTAGAATATAATTCACTCTGTAGGTAACACTTGCTATTCATGCTTTGAGTGTTTTGTGCTGTATATTGAAGTGGCTGTAGGGTATCAGACCGAATCAGACAATTTAAGATTCGAGCAAGGAAATGGTTAAAACACGAGGAGCCGAATTCCACAGAAAGGCAGAAGACAACAGGATGTTCATAAATCAGATCCTAGCACTAGCCAGCCTGAAGCAAGCCTAACCAACTCTTTCACAGAACAGCTTTCAACATTAACACAAAAGGAACACACTGATCATAACAACTCAGGAAGGAGACTGTCAATTTTAGGGCAAGTAATCAAGATTAAATGGTCAAAGAGATGACAGCATGACCATCATGTGATAGTAACCACAATCACGAGCTCTGTGGATTGACTTTCCCCCCACCTAGGAGACAAAGAACAGACTTTCAGAGATTCCTTACAGACCTCTTAATCTCTGGTCTTCATACATTCACATACATTCACAGAATGGCACAGAAACTGCCTTTCCATGCACCTAAATGACACTAAAAGGTCTTGTGAGCAACTAATCATTTATATGCATAACCCCATATTATGTATGTAACCCACACATCAGACTATCACGTTTTAATCATTTATTGTGTATGTATTTTTAATAACTATTGAATAGTTTATAGGATTATATTCATGTTGGGTATGTATGTGTTTGAATAAATGATTTTAAGATCATATCTCTCATTTTAGAAGAATATTTCAAATGGCTCTTAGAGGCTTTTGCATCTGAACTCTTCATATGAAGCAGTAATAAATGTACACTATTTGAACATTTTATTTTAAAATGTGCACATTCACTCTTATTCGTATGTCTAATAGTCGAAAGCGCAAACGTCTCGTCACGTTCATTTATGATTTACATGAATCATGATCGCATATTTTCAATTAAAAACGGCGAAATTTCATAAGTTGAGTTTGCATCACTAGATAGTCTATTACTGTTGGTCGCTGAACATTTCTATCGTAAAACTGTTTCTAATACAGTACTACTGTTTTTACATCTTTCCACGAACTCTCATTGCGTTGTGACAGTCTTTGATTTGATTGGCCATCTCGATCATTTTTGACATTGACGAGCGCTGTTGGACCATTGAGGCAGACCAGCCTAAAAGTTTAACTTTTAAAACTTTGTCATCCTAACAACAAACAGCTTTACTCTTTCTTATACACAGAGTCTTATACGGTCTATCAGCTATGACTATTTTAGTCTTTCAAATGACAAAATGGGTGGAAAAACAGCAATAAAAATGACAAAAACGACCTAAAATGCAGGGAGCATGGCCCTCTAGAGGCGCGAGGCCGTGGGCGGTCGCACACTTGGCACAGTCCTTGCGACGGTACTGATGCTTTGGGTGTCACAGATGGACAGAGAGAATAAAATGGCTGAGGACAAATGCTGACTCTTCAAAATCCCCAGTGGGCGGCATTCTTCAAAATTGCTACATGCAATAAAATCAAGGAGCCCCATGTTCAAATACCAGGGGATACATTTGATTGCATTTAACTACAACAACAGGTCCATAAGTTGATCAGCCCACCGGGAAAAGTCATGGTGTTCCTTGTGGCTAGTCCATCCCTGAATGGGAATGGAACAAGCTGATGCAAGACTAAACTACCCTAAATTGGTTCAGTACATCAGCCATCTTGGCCAGTTAAAAAAAAAAAAAAAAATGAGATTAAAAGTGCTAATCTGAAACCTATCTTGTTGAGTTTGTCCAACTCGTGTGTCTGTTTCTGCCTCCACCCACTGATGGATGTCGTGACCAGATGACACCCACTGTGACTCCATCAGTTCTCTCGCACCCCACTCCACTCTCAGCCGCCACTCTATCATGAACAGATCCCTTCATTTGTCGCCTAAGCATTTTGAGCCCAATTGCTGCTATCAGACGCTGTCCATGGTGCTGATACTGGCAGACTGAAATTGAGAATGACAATTGTAATCGCTAGTGCATAATCACATCCATCCAGCATGGAATGTCAGCAGACGAATATCATTAGTATCATGTCACAACAAATCATCTTCTTTCAACACCAGGGAACAGGATACAAATAAGAAAGGTCATGGACTGTAATTGGAAATACCTGCTTTTGAGGATCAGATCCCTACTTCTCTAGACCGAGAGATGACACTGAAGTCATAAGGGCAAACTCAAGAAGTGAGAACTGCAATTAAACATCCTTCTGCAGAGTCTGACTGGTGAGCGGATTATGTATTCCCCAATACTTTCTCAAGTTATCAGATCCTGACTGACATAGAACTGCAAACCATTCAACTTTGTCTCAAATGAAAAGTAAGTGTAGTGAGTTGGATTTTCATGACTACTGATTTTTACAAGTCGACTATGATTGGTCACTCAGAAAAGTAGTCAAGTAGGTGCAAAAATAGTGTCAAGCTCTCACTCACTTGTCAGCTTATGGGCGACATTCGGTTAATTTCAGGATTCTTGCTGTTATGTGACATTTGCAAAACAAAATTAATATTCAACTTGTCAGTGCAACCCCTTGAACAGGGGTAATCAGCTTGGTCCTGGGTAGTTTTGCTGCAACCCTAATCAAACACACCTGCACAAGCTAAGCAAAGTCTAAGGGTTGTGGCTCTTCAGGACTGAAGTTGGCCACCCCTGCCCTAGAAAAAATACAAACTTTACAGGTAAGAATGACAACATGTATTTTTTGACCTTTATAAAGACAAAAATATGCAGACCAGACAGTTGTTTGTCTACAATAAATCTTTTGGAAAGACATATTCTCATCGTCACAACCTAGTTTTCCTTCTTGTAAAGTTAAATATTACATGCAAATATTTAATTCTTCTAAAGGTAAATATTACATGTTCCCTAACTCACATCCATTATAATCATCATATCTTGGTTCCTGGGCAGACTAGGTGTTGGAATTCCCAGGTAATAAAGAAATGCACTTAAGTTGTACTAATATCGATGCGCTTATTATATTTTTATTATACTAATACTAAGTGCATAATAAATGCTTTATTTTGGAAGTGCTCTTTAAGATATGCCTGAAAATGACTAAACCAAACAAAGAAACAGGACATTTCAAATGTCACCATCGCTGTCTTCAAGTGGAGGATCACTTTTCTTTGAGTATGACTTGTTGCATTTTCTGCATCTGAGGGCTTGCCATTCAGACACCATGGTCTTTGAAAACTACACTGCAGTGTCTGTGAAAGGAAAACAAAAATAATCAGTGGTTTTGAGTGGTGTTTTTGAACATCATATGCATTATAATTAGCATAGATATGCATTAGAATTTCTTTGGATCTTGTTTACACCTGGTCACTTCATGTGGTAACACTTTATTTCGATAGTCCACTTTAGACATTCTATTAACAGTAAGTAACTTTGCAACTACATGTCAACTAGCAGTTAGTATAGTATTAATAGACTGTCTGCTTAATATCTTCTAACACTTTCTTTGTCAACTTATTCTACTAACCCTAAACCTACCCTAACAGTCTACTCTGAGAGTTAGTAGACATGTAGATGCAAATTAATGAGAATTAGTTGACATGTAGTTGACATGTAGTTACAAAGTTACTTATAGTTAGTAGAATCTCTAAAGTGGACTATCGAAATAAAGTGTAACCATTCATTTTTCACATCAACTTTTCTCTGGGGTAAACAGGCCCTTTGACTGTTCGCAGTTTACCTTTCAAAGCTTGAACTAAATCCTCATCAAGCTTGACACGAGAGTCCTTTTTTATCTTCTTGTCTGTCGTCACCAACAATACTCTGTTACATTGAAAATAACGTTAGAAGAGGCCCAACATCTCTACAACAGAAGTGCTGAATCCAAAGTTAGCATGACTCTCAGAGCCCCAATATTCACTTTATTAGGAAATATGTCAGCCAGAATTAAACCTGTGAGATTCATTGATATGAGATTAAAACATACTTACCACTCTCTTAATCTGATTTCAATTAGTCTTCTATTGCAACAGCAGCTGATTTGAAAACATCAAATTTTAACTTAATATTTCACAATGAAATACTCATTTATATTTAACATTATTTACTTCATTACAATTGTTACAATTAAAAATAGTTGAGGAAAAAAACACAACTTCATTTTAATTAAAAAAAAGCTTGTTAATTGTGTACATGCTATAACGACAAATTATTCTTTCTGCCAATACATTGGACAATGTTTTTTTTATAGTTATGACAGACAAAATGCCACTACCTATATTTAAGCAACCATATATGCGAAAAATATATTTATTTTAAGTATGCTTATTACTAAGGCTTATAATTATTTTGCTTATTACTAAGGCTTATAACTATATTTATAATATAAGTTGGTACAATATAAGAATAAATTTGCTTATCTTATAGCTATAATGTATTTATGTGTGAGTGAATTACTATACTTTATGAAATATAT
The DNA here is from genome assembly GCF_001515605.1 of Sinocyclocheilus anshuiensis. NCBI lineage: Eukaryota > Metazoa > Chordata > Actinopteri > Cypriniformes > Cyprinidae > Sinocyclocheilus > Sinocyclocheilus anshuiensis. The sequence continues at coordinate 1,201,873 of NW_015539849.1, forward strand.
TAAAATGTTAAAAAAAATTTTTTTTTCAGATATCTTCCTTTTGAAAAGCAGGCTGAAGCACATGATCATTACATGTATATTTAAAATATATTGCAGTTACTTTAAACCCACTAAAAGCTGAATCATTTTACTATGTTCTTACACAAAGTAAACATAAACTATACTTTAAGTAAGAGTAAAATAAGTATGTTTTCCGTAAATACACTAACATTTGTATGTATGCTTGTGTTTTAGCATATTTCTTAAAATAACAACTAAGCATTTATTACCAAAGTACTTCTACTTTTTAAAAACACATTACAATGCAATTCAATACATTTTAACACACTTCAAGTAAGCATGTTATGCTACAACTGTACTATAAATATACTAGTAATTATACTAGTATACTAGTATTTATAGTACTATAATTGCACTATATATATATATATTAATATTCAAGTACAATTGTAATATATTTAGTACTTCTCTTTCACCTGGGTTGATTTAACAGTTCTTTCTTTTTTCTGCGTGATTTGACTTGATTTTTCTGAGCATTTGCCTACCCTTTAAGGATAACAAATCTACTTGAAGGCCCCATGCAGTCCTTGATGAGTGACGTTAATCAATAGTTTCAGAGGAGTGAAGGTAAAGGCACTCTTCTGGAGCTATACAGTAGATTACTGCCTCCAACAACTTTAGCTGGCACTGGTCAAGTCAAGTCAAGTCAAGTCACCTTTATTTATATAGCGCTTTTAACAATACAGATTGTGTCAAAGCAACTGAACAGCATTAATTAGGAAAATAGTGTGTCAATAATGCAAAATGACAATAGTAAACACAAATTTTTCAGTTAAAGACAGTTCATCATTGAATTCAGTGATGTCAACATCCAGCTCAGTTTAAATAGTATCTTTGCAATCAAGTCAATGGTATCGCTGGAAATGAAGTGTCCCCAACTAAGCAAGCCAGAGGCGACAGCGGCAAGGAACCAAAACTCCATCGGTGACATTAAATTTATATTTTGACCTCACTATTCGGGGAACAGACACCGTCTTTATAGATTGGACAGCACAAGTACTTCTATCAGTACTTGTGCTGATAGAAGTACTTGGTTGGTGGCTGAACCAAGCCTCTTCTTCAACTTGTAATACTGACACGTCGATCCACCCCTTCCCTTGTGGTCCAACCCATTTGTCCTGGTATAATCCATTACAGTTCAGACAGTACTGACAATACCTCACTCCTTCTGCCTTTCCTGTTCTTTGGGGCCTTACAGTTCTACCAAAAGACTCAGAACAGGCACTCTGAAACACATTTACCTCCCTAATATGTCTCTAAATGTACCATGATTGATTTATACTGAATCATTCTTGTGTCAGGGCACATCTGAAAGGCCCTATAATGAGAGACATACGTCCCTCCACAGCTGCAACTCAATCACAAGTGATAAACGAGACACATGTCAAGGGATGTGTGACAAGTATTGTGAAAAGGAACCGAGTGGGGATGGAAGTGCGAGAAAGAAACCTAATTTCTTTTCAAAGTGTGTTTTCCCTCCTGTCTTGCGGAGCTGGAATGAATGGGTCGGTCAGTCACTCCAGGTAGTGTTTGTGAGAGCTTAAGGTGACACAGAAATTGGTTTCTTACCTGGTGTTGGTGAGCTGTGAATTGAGAGAACAAGGAGTCTTCCCTGCGGAGAGCGCAACTGTGACCCGTACTGACCTGTTTTTTTAATTCCCTTTTCCTACAGATGAATTAAACAAACAAATGCATGTTTGGTTCACAGGAAGCAGATTGAAACTGTGCCCAAATTAATGGCAAATTGCCCAGGGTTTTGTATTGGCTCCATCAGACTGACATATCAATTTCTGCAGATGACTTCATCCAGGGATCAACAGTAGCCGGTGTCTTAGAGTGTTCTTTCACTGTACTCAGCGCCATCATAATGTTGATCAATAATAAAAATGATATGCACTTAGATTGATGTTGTGCAATGCAACAATTAGACAGAACAATCCCCATTACCAGATGCTCTGAATCTCTGAAATGCAAACATAAACAAGTGCTCCTAAACGGCTTGGCTGTCTTTTTTGATTGCTTTGAGAATAAGTGGAAACTACACTCATGAATTTTCATCTTAATCATTTATGAAAGTGTCAAGAGTTTGAGTCCTTTGATGAAAAAATGGCAAAACTGCTAGAACAATCCCTCTCTGAACATGCAACTAAACCTAATGAATATTTAATGCAAACCAAAATGTATGGCAAAATAAAAAATAATTATTTTTTAATTATGTATTTATTTTTTGTCAGCTAAACACCTCTGACCTGAATCAGAGGCTGCCAACTTTAATAAGTCTTGTGCTCCCAAATGGGTGTTACTACTGATGGATATCCTATAATATTTTTGAGAAAAAATATTTTTGTAATGGAGCACTATGCCAGTGTCAGACTTTTGGACCCGTTTTGCCCCCGTAGTTCTTCCTGTGTTTCCTTATTTGGTATTTTTCCTGTTCTTGTTTAGTTTGATTACTTTATGATTCCATGCACCTGTGTTCCCCTGATTGCCCTGTGTTTATAAGCCCCAGTCTGTTCAGTTTGGTTTTGTCGGGTCTACTCATTGTGAACGTCATCCTTGTGTTCTGTGTCTCCATGTTGGATTATTATTGTGAAATCTCCACGTCTCCTCGTTTCCTCGTTCCCTTGCTCCAGCGTATTGTGACAGAAGACCCGACTGAATACAGTTACCTCTGTGTGTTCCCTCCATTTTTGTTTCCGTTTTTTCCTCAGTCTTTATTGTTTCCGTTGTTTCTATGGATCCCTTCTCCCATCCGGAATACCTCCTCCTCCTGCTTGAGCAGGGGGAGAGATGGCTTGAGGGCCATACCAGACTGTTCCTGGTCATCGCTGCTCTAACCAGCTACCCGGACGACACACTCTGTGCATTCTACGACGACAGTTTGAACATTTCGTGCAGAGCGCTGTCGTCCGAAGATGGTCCTCGAGCGAATTTCGCCGACTTTGTGGAGTGGACACTGGCGAGAAATTAATCTCCGTTCCCCGCCTGTTCCCAGGAGAATCTCGCCAGTTTCACTCCCGACCCAGTGCTTAGCCCACCATCTCCCCGATGCGCGGAGCGCATGCCCGAGCCCACCGCTGACGGAGAGCCAGAGCCCGCCGCGACCCACAAGCCATTGCTAGAGAGAGCGACAGAGCTGAGGATCGCCGCGGCGCCAGAGCCCGCAACGTCAGATCAGGTGCGAGAGCCGGCAACAGAGCTCGCCACGGTGGAGAGCGCTATGAACAGCGAGAGCGCGGAGGGAAGCTCCGCCCACTGCAACATGGCTGAGGGTGAGCAGCGCTCTATGGACTGTTATGGGGACATATATGCAGACATGCCCCCTCTTCTCCCACCTTCATATGAACTCTCTGCATGCCCTGAATCATTTGTCTGCCCTGAATTATTTGCCTGCCCAGAATTATCTATTTGCCCTGAACAATCCGCCAATCTTAAAACAACCATGGATGTCATTCCCCTATCAACCGCACTCCCAGTATTGGGAGTCGTGATATGGTGTGTGTGGGCAGCACACACCATCCCTAAAGAGACTGTCGCTCATAAATTCCCACCCACCCACCCTCCCTGGTCCTCGAGCGAATTTCGCCGACTTTGTGGAGTGGACACTGGCGAGAAATTAATCTCCGTTCCCCGCCTGTTCCCAGGAGAATCTCGCCAGTTTCACTCCCGACCCAGTGCTTAGCCCACCATCTCCCCGATGCGCGGAGCGCATGCCCGAGCCCACCGCTGATGGAGAGCCGGAGCCCGCCGCGACCGATGAGCCATCGCCGCATGGAGTAATGAGCCTCCTCCCAAGTTCCCACCCATCCCTCCAATAATCCAGTGATTATTACATTTTGAATATTGATATTTGTCTTACAAAAACGCATTGATTCGCTACGGCTACCTTTAGGTCCACATGAAACCTAAGCAGACTGGACCTGGATTTGACAGCTGGACACATTTTCGCCACTGGCCCCAGCAGGAGGTTCTTTAAGCATTCACCATAATTTCATATCCACTACCACTTTGAACCCATTCCTGATCATTGTGGGATTGTTATAAAAGACAAACACAACATTTGATGAGCCTCCTGTTGTGTTTCCCCCCGATATTCATAAACAACAAATAAAGGAGCTTAGTGAACCTCCTGTTGTGCTAAAATCTCAAGAGAAACAAACCCACACACACACACACACACACACACACACACACACACACACTGTCTAACAACACATAT
>NW_015539849.1:1206326-1208353 GCF_001515605.1 Sinocyclocheilus anshuiensis
CACAGTGATGATGGTGTGCTCATTTTTGAATGAACTATCCCTTTAACTCTTTTTAAAGTCTCCAAACTAAATATCAATTTCCATTTGTACCTGAAGTCTTCATAATGGTACACACACTCATATAAACATGTATACATGCAAGCCCATCTGTTGGACTGACTCATTCCTGGAATCCTGTCTAAGATCTGTTCCAGCTCAGGAGAGATTGATTAATACTGCTCATAAATCCACAAAGTGCTGACTGCAGATCCCCACAGCTGCCGTCAGAAACATGTGCCTTCCACGCTCATCATCAAGAAATGTGTTCTTGAAAAGTTAATGAAAATGTCGTTAGGAAGCGCCAGTGATTGATGTGAGTCTAACAAACACATTGGGGGTGTGCTGCTTTTATAGTTTGCTCTGTTGAGTCTGTACTGATCCTCACCAGCTCAGAAACTTGGCAGATTCCTAAATGGCAGTCAATATGCAAAGGAAATTTCCAAAATAGGAAATTTCCATCAGGTTTTTTTAAGTGAATGTGGCATATTAAGAAATGCATGACAGGAGTTAGTTTTAAAGAACTAAATGAAAGACAAGCATTTATTTTATTTTATTTTTTGAATGCTGTTTTGCCCAGATACTCACACACACAGAGAACTCAATAACAAGGACTGCACACTGTCTAACAACACATATAATGATGCACTGAAAACTATATGACTGAAATTTAAATTTCAAAATTTCTGAAGACATTGTGAGTAGTACTTGCCTTCAGAAAACTTGCCACCACAACAGCAGTGTGTTGCTGTGTAATTAAAGTTCAGAAAATTCAGTTTCTTTTATCATATTGCTATGTGCGTTGCTAAGTGGTCTCAGTAGTATTCTTCTACATACAATATCACAAATATCAGAGCTGCACAATAAAAAGAAAAAAATATATAATTGCGGTATGTTTTTATTTATTTATTTAATTTTTTGCAATACATACTCCAAGAAAAATACTAGAATCCCCCTCAGATTACAAAAATAGCTTTTTTTTTAGAAAGAATCAAACATTCTAGAATGATTCAGGTGATTTTGTTGTGGCCTACATTTGCATAAAAAATATTGAATGTATATGTATAATACTACTACTACTACTACTACTAATAATAATAATGTATTGTAAAATAAAACAAATATTATTATTTAATATCATTAGTACAAAAATATTAATATATAATATCATATTAGTCATTAGTCATTAATAACATAATATATATATATATATATATATATATATATATATATATATATACACATGCCTTCCACGCTCATCATCAAGAAATGTGTTCTTGAAAAGTTAATGAAAATGTCGTTAGGAAGCGCCAGTGATTGATGTGAGTCTAACAAACACATTGGGGGTGTGCTGCTTTTATAGTTTGCTCTGTTGAGTCTGTACTGATCCTCACCAGCTCAGAAACTTGGCAGATTCCTAAATGGCAGTCAATATGCAAAGGAAATTTCCAAAATAGGAAATTTCCATCAGGTTTTTTTAAGTGAATGTGGCATATTAAGAAATGCATGACAGGAGTTAGTTTTAAAGAACTAAATGAAAGACAAGCATTTATTTTATTTTATTTTTTGAATGCTGTTTTGCCCAGATACTCACACACACAGAGAACTCAATAACAAGGACTGCCCAATTTTCCGGGACAACGTGAAAGTCACTCGGGGACAGTTGACAGATTTTTATCAACGTTTATCATTTTCACATGTTTTTAAGCCTTGCCAATTTAAAAATGTAAGAGATTTTAAAGCATTTAAGTGCAAGAAGACACACTGGAAAGTTAAAAGAACAGCATTTATTCAAAATAGAAATCTTCTGTAACAATATACACTACTGTTCAAATGTTTGGGGTTAGTACTTCATGAACTCATCTGTTAGAAATATTTTTAATAAATGCTGTTCTTTTAACTTTTTATTCATCAAATAATCCGTATCACAAAACACAAAAATTCCAAAAAAATATTAAGCAGCACAACAGTTTCCAGCACTGATAATAAAT
>NW_015539849.1:1209227-1217299 GCF_001515605.1 Sinocyclocheilus anshuiensis
TTTAAAGAACTAAATGAAAGACAAGCATTTATTTTATTTTATTTTTTGAATGCTGTTTTGCCCAGATACTCACACACACAGAGAACTCAATAACAAGGACTGCCCAATTTTCCGGGACAACGTGAAAGTCACTCGGGGACAGTTGACAGATTTTTATCAACGTTTATCATTTTCACATGTTTTTAAGCCTTGCCAATTTAAAAATGTAAGAGATTTTAAAGCATTTAAGTGCAAGAAGACACACTGGAAAGTTAAAAGAACAGCATTTATTCAAAATAGAAATCTTCTGTAACAATATACACTACTGTTCAAATGTTTGGGGTTAGTACTTCATGAACTCATGATAATTGACCAAAAGTGATAGTAAAGGCTCATACTGTTAGAAAATATTTCTATTTTTAATAAATGCTGTTCTTTTAACTTTTTATTCATCAAATAATCCGTATCACAAAAAAGTATCACAGGTTCTAAAAAAAATATTAAGCAGCACAACTGTTTCCAACATTGATAATAAATCAGCATGTTAGAATGATATAAATTCTATCAACACAGGAATAAATTATATTTTAAATAGTAAAATAGAAAACCATTATATTAAACTGTAAATATTTTTGATTAAATAAATGCAGCCTTGATGAGCATAAAATACTTCTTCTTCAAAAAACAAAAAACATACTTTTGACATACTTTTCATACAACTATAAAACACACACACACACACACACACACACACACACACACACACACTTTCTAAAGGAAATGAGTTATGTAAGTACCACTGAATTATTGAAAATTAATTCTCACCCATGGTGCCATTTTGCTTCATGTTGTGGCCACACTCTTACCTCCAGGTGTGCATTAATTTTCAATAATTCAGCAGCCTGTCGTCCATTATTCCTTAAAAAAATATATTTTTATGTTTCACTGGGGAGAAAAAAAAATCAGTTTGGAGAGACATAAGGGTGGGTATATGATGACAGAATTTCCATTCCAAACCTGACTGAACTTGAGACATATATGAGATATATAGCATAACACACACACATCCTGTGAATTTATGTTGTAATTTGTGTTGTAAACAGATCTGAGAACATGGTTGTTTAATCTCTCTCTCTCTTTGAAGACATTCATGTCTCCTAATGAAGGTGGAGTATTTGTGAACCTCAGTGAGCCACAGCTGTTCAAGCAGCAACCAGATTAACTCATTCTCTGACTACTGATGGTCTCCATTAGGAATCTAGAAGCCACAACGTTGTCATCAGTCTTTATTAGTTTTGGTTGCTGATTTTCTCCCATGAGTCTGAAGAGAAGTCTGTTGATGTTCTGACACGGTTGGAGTTATCAGTCAGGATGGGAGATTAATCAAACTGCAAACATTTGTAGTTCTTCTGAACACATCGGATTAGTTGTAGTAACACTCTTTCGTTATATCATGTTTTCTGTTTAAATAAATATCTCCTGCATAATTTAATGATTAGTCCACTTGCCAAACATTGGGGGAAAAATATCCTTAAACAACAACAAATGCTCAGAAACAAATTTAAACCTTATTAAAACAAAAGTCTCTTATTTTTTGTGCACCCAAAGACAACAGCTGAGGTCGTTGTTATTCCCTATTTCCCCTATAAATCTTTCAGAACAATAAAGACATGCAAAGGTGCCGTATAGAAGGTGTCTAAATGGAAATTCACGCTTTGCCTTGTCTAGGTAACCACAAGTAAAATGGAAGTAATAAGCAGTTCTAAAGACGTGTTCTTTGATATTCTGAGACTACCTGTGTCTGAATGTTAAGGCTGTGCACCGATTGAACACACCTCTTTCCCACAGGAAGACAGCAGCTCTGTAAGCTGGCTTGACATCCACAAAGGCAACTGCTTGCCACGCCAGCATCCTAAATGAAATGAAACCTCATAAGTGAATGATTCAAACACTCTGCAGGCAGCAACTAAAGAGAATGTGAAGCTACATCACGCCGCGTTGCATGCTGGGGTGCAGCCGCCATTCTGGGAGGAATCGCACTCTGCTACAAATGCTGAAATATGGATTCCTGTTTATCTTTTGTTTTGTTTTTGCCTTGAAGTTAAATATTCACATTCTTCATTGTATCGTTTGCAGGGAAGAGAAGCCAATTTATCACTTAAATTTAAGTGATAATTTATCACTTTATCATTTTTTTCACTTAGGTTTTGTAGAATCTCATTTACAATGTTGATTTGATTACTGCAAAAAAAAAATAAAGAAGCTGGATGATCAATTCCTTTGTTGGAAACATTTCAGCAACGAAGTATAATTGTTGTCATTGTAAATACAAATTTTTCCATGACCACAGAGTCAGAGATTGTGAGTCATATTCAGTGGACAGACATGAACAGACTGTATTTGTTATATTTATTTCAACAAATGACAACCAAAATCAAATCCCTGGGAGCTTGTTATTGTAGCATTTTAAAATGCTGGCTTGATGCACTATAGTGATGTTAAAAGATATGCAGATGAGCCCAGAATAGAAAGTCATAAAAAAAAGCTTAACATGGCTTTGAACAGTTACATTTAAAATTCATATTTTGGGCCCATCTGTTTTCCTGCACATAGTATGCATTATTAGCAAAGTGTGCACAAAATGTGGTCTTTTAATATCACTGTCTCAGTGCATTAGCTTTTACTTTATATAAGAGGAAATCGCTTAACGTGTAAATAAACACGTTGCATTCACATTTTGGGTTCATATGTGTATATGCAAATAGTAAGCTTTACAATTTTGTCTTTATCACTGTCTTGGTACATTAATCCACATTAAGCGTTATTCATGTTGAGCGTTGTATAATGTCTCTGTCCAAGTTCTGCTAATTGACAAGACGAGTGAGAATCATACTCGCACAAGTAATGCTTATTATTATATCAATGTAGGGATTTCTAGTACATGAACGGACACTGATATGCCCTTATCAGTCATCATGAGGTTTGCTAATCACTCCCAGCCCAGGACTCCAATATTCTGGCTCGACTTCCTGCCAGTCTTGACATCATCTACTCAGAGGAGTGATTATGGACTGATCCAATCAAGAAACAACAAAGCTTTCTTTGTATCAAGGACTGAAAAGGTTCGTTCACAACATATAGAAACCACGATGTCTTGTGACCCACCCTGAGTGCAACTATTATATCCAAGACAGGAAAAGGGACGGTAATCTAATCACGTCCTCAGGCCTGGAAGCACGGGATATGCAGCGTGAGGCCACATGACCCACTGAACATCTGCTTTCTGCCCTGACGGAAACCCTTACGTTTCTTGTGTCACAGACAAAGAAACAAAACGTACACAGACAATTCAAAAGACAATCAGGGAAAATTATTGAAAGTATCGGGGCCACTATATTCACAAATAATGTTTTATGTCTTAAATATGTGTGATGTGTTATTGAAACCATGATATTTTAATCATTGCCTTATAACTTTTCTTTGTAGTTAATTACGATTACTGTGTATGCAAAATACCTGTTGTTTAAGCTTGAATGAAAGCTTGTTTTATCCGCCGAACATTGGTGTTAGTGAAAATTTTATATTATGTATCATTCTCTGGTGATAATACTTTTATCAGAAGTTATTAAAACTTGCAGGAATACGCCTCACACGAGAGCATGGGATTCATGCATGATAAGGAACAGTATTGGGCGTGGCTAATCGATTCCTTTCAAACCCTGACTGAATTAATAGTAATTAATTCCCTAAAATAAAATAAAAGTAATCAAGTCATTACATCAAACAAAATCAAAACGTTCAAAAACACGCAGCAATGTGATTATTTTATTGAGTGATAGGCAGTGGGTTTAATCAGTGACGTTATTAATAGATTTACTATCCGGCATCTTCTCATCATCTACACGACCTGCTTACCTTGGTGTTTTTACACATAGAAAAGGCAAAAAAAAATTAAATAAAACTACATTGTCCAGTTTTCTCTCAGAATGATGATCTGAGTTCCCCTTCAGGAACTCGAGCTGCGTCGAGAATCGTTTTGGGAACGCCTCTGCGTGACCGCGTTCTGAAGCACGTGTAAAATCAGTCCAATGGAGTAGCGAGACGTCACGAGCGGGGAGTCCTCATCCGCTAGATCCACGGCTCCCTCTCAGGGTTCGGAAGCCCGCACTGCGGTTTCTTCCCCCCAGAGAGAGCCAGACACTTCATCTATCTTCCTCCGAGGAGGTGGATGCAATGAGTGTCGAATCAGAGGAGACTGTGGACTCGCCACCACAGTCCCTCGCGTATGAGGAGCTCGTGAAGGTTGTGACTCATGCGGTAGGACCTGGATGACAGGGAGGAGGAGGAATCCAACATAGTAGCTGAACTGCGTCGGGCCACAGATTTGTCCCTCCGGGCCACCAATGAAACGGACAGAGCTATCGGCCGTTCAATGGCAGCTATGGTGGCCACGGAACGGCATCTGTGGTTGAATCTGTCTGAAATGCAAGATAAGGACAGATTCTTCCTCCTAAATGCCACGCTCTTGCCCTCTGGCCTTTTCGGCGACGCAGTCAACACTGTCGTCGATAGGTTTCAGGAGGCGAAGAAGCAAGCGGCGGCGTTCCAACGTTTCCTCCCTCGTCGCTCCCAGGCCCATGGGGCTGCTGAACGGGAGCAGCCCAAGCCGTCAAGCTCCTCGTTTCGCCAGTCTCAAAAACAGAGCATTGCAACCCGCACCCCTCCAGAGAAAGATCGGGTTTCGGGGCGAAGCTCTCAGTCAGGGTCTTCTAGACCGAAAACGGATCTGCGGACCGTTATTTTGTCTAAGAGGACCTCGGCTAAACTGTCCTACCATTGTCAGGTCCCTGAGGGCAGCCCCACCTGGGGAGGAAAGGATAACACCTCAGTATAAGGTGCCCAATCCTCCTCAGTGCCCTCACGGAGGTTCATTGATCCGGGATTCGGCTGTTTTCTTTATCCCGCTCCCGCTGAATTTCTGACCATTGCCGCCTGCTCCCACAACATGTGTTTTGCTCCCGCGATTTTCGTATTCACTCCTTTAATCATTCTAATATTGTGTATAATTGTGGCGCATCAGGGAGCCGCTCTCAGAATGCGGAGTATTTAAATCTCTTTTGAATGAGCGTTTGCGCTGGTCACTTTCATTTTCGATTTCGCGATCACACGCACTCTGTGTAAAGGGAACACATCTTGCAAGATAAGATATTTGTCAGTGAACTCAGGATCTGTTAAGCAGCAAATACTCCATGGTCTTGTCAGTCATCTCTCCTTATTCTTGACCTGGCTGTGATCAGTGAAATCTGACTACTGCAGCTCTCTTTGGATGCAGGGCTGCCAAGTCTGCGTTTTTTCCACAGAATTTGGCTATTTTTAAAATGTTGCCATGGGTTGATTTTCCCAGGTGGGTTAAAGGTTTGAAATATTGCATTAAATACATTTGACTGAAATGCCTGATTTGAAACATTTTGCATTCAACCTATGATAAAACTTTCATGGACTTTTTTATTAAAGGGGTCATATGATGCTTTTTTAAAGTTCATCATTTTGTGTATTTGGTGTAACAGAATATGTTGACATGCTGTAATGTTCAAAAAACACATTATTTTCCAAATACTGTACATTATTGTAGGTCCTCTATGCCCCACCTCTCGCAAACGCTTCGTTTTCTACAAAGTCCCTCCTTCCGACAAGCGCAGTCTGCTCTGATTGGCCAGCTGACCCAGTGCATTGTGATTGGCCGAACACCGCAAGCACTCGTCGGAAATGTAACGCCCCTTACCATAATCGCGAGCTTCATCTTTCAAAATAAATGTAAAGACAGTAAATAATGTCATTAGTTTTACCATCAGTTCAAGCCCGAAAGGGCAACAGACACAGTAATGATGCAGTACACAAGCTGTGGTTAAGACAGCTGACTCTACTGAGATGTGACGCTGTCTCTCTCTCTCTCTCTCACACACACACAAACACACACACGCGCGCGCGCGCGCGCACACACACACACACACACACGATGCGCAAAACTCCGCATTAGAACAGTCAATAGCAAATACTTAAACTAGTAACAAAACATACTTACAGTCGTTGATTCAGAAGCGCCAGATTGTCATAGCAAAGTCAGAATTACCTCCTCTCCTAGGTTCACGAAACGGTCGTCCATAAAATGCATTGCTGTTCTGTTGTAAGTGATCTTAAAGATTCCTAAATGCATCTACTTTCGGAAGGCCAAATAAAGTGCTTTTGCTTTCGCCTAGAAACACACAGCGTCTCTCTGACATGGCTGCTTCAACACTAACTGCAGTTACTGAAACCACGCCTTATTTATTTGCGTGCACCCTTTTAAAATCAATTTTGTAGTTGTTTATCGACCCCCAGAACCACAAGGTAACTTCTTGGATGAATTAGATGTGCTGCTCTCAACCTTTCCTGAGGATGGTACTCACCTAGTTATGCTTGGAGACTTCAAAATCCACCTAGATAAACCTCAGGCTGCAGACTTCCACACTCTGCTTGCCTCTTTTGATCTCAAGCGAGAGTTAACTACTGCTACTCACAAATCAGGCAACCAACTGGACCTTATTTACACACGACACTGCTCCACTGATCATGTGCTGGTTACTCCACTGCACACCTCGGATCACTTCCTCCTCACTCTTAACCTCAACATGGTTCCTGACACAACACATACCCCTCCACATGTCATCTTTCGACGTAACCTATGCTCGCTCTCACCCTCCCGGCTATCTGTAGTGGTTTCATATTTGCTTCCTCCCCTAAACAGTTATCATCTCTTGATGCTAACAGTGCTACTGATACACTACCGACCTTAATGTGTATCAATCACTCCTCTCTTCCTTCTCTGCTAATGTCTCCACTGCTAAAAGGACATACTATCATAACGAAATTAACAATTCGTCTAACTCTCGCATGCTCTTTAAAACATATCCCTCCCTCCTTTGTCCTCCCCCTCCCCCTCCTTCATCATCTCTAACAGCTGACGACTTTGCCACGTTCTTCATTAATAAAATTAAAACCATCAGTGCACAATTTTCCACACCACAATCTCCCTTCTGCCCCTTGGCTATCTGATGTTCTCCGCGATCATCGTTTTAAGCTCAGGGCTGCTGGAAGGGTGTGGCGCAAATCCAAAAATCTTACTGACCTTAATGTGTATCAGTCACTCCTCTCTTCCATCTCTGCTAATGTCTTCACTGCTAAAAGGACATACTATCATAACGAAATTAACAATTCGTCTAACTCTCGCATGCTCTTTAAAACATATCCCTCCCTCCTTTGTCCTCCCCATCCCCCTCCTTCATCATCTCTAACAGCTGACGACTTTGCCACGTTCTTCATTAATAAAATTAAAACCATCAGTGCCCAATTTTCCACACCACAATCTGTCAAGCACATCTTACCAGCAAACGTACACTCATTCTCATCCGTCTCTTCACTCTCTGAGGCAGAAGTCTTCAAACTCATTCTTTCTAATCATCCTACTACTTGTCCGCTTGATCCTATTCCATCTCATCTCCTTCAAGCCATTTCTCCTGCAGTTGTACCAGCACTCACTCACATCATTAACACATCCCTTCGCACTGGTGTTTTTCCCTCAGCATTTAGACAGGCTCGTATAACCCCCCTACTTAAGAAACCAACCCTTAACCCATCTCTTTCAGAGAACTACAGACCGGATTCCCTTCTTCCTTTCATTGCAAAAACACTTGAACGAGCTGTATTTAACCAAGTCTCTGCCTTTCTCATACAGAACAACCTCCTCTTCAGCAACCAGTCTGGTTTCAGAAGTGGACATTCAACTGATACTGCCTTGCTCTCAGTTGTTGAAGCCCTAAGACTGGCAAGAGCGGTAGATAGGTCCTTCAACATATCTTGGAGAGGTGAGGTGTCCAAGTCACAACAGCTAACGACTGGGGTGCCTCAGGACTCAGTTCTTGGACCACTTCTCTTCTCTGTCTACATGGCATCACTAGGTTCTGTCATTCAGAAACATGGCTTTTCATATCACTGCTATGCTGACGACACTCAACTCTACCTCTCATTCCATCCTGATGATCCGACGATAGCTGCTC
>NW_015539849.1:1217409-1217883 GCF_001515605.1 Sinocyclocheilus anshuiensis
CTGTCTACATGGCATCACTAGGTTCTGTCATTCAGAAACATGGCTTTTCATATCACTGCTATGCTGATGACACTTAACTCTACCTTTCATTCCATCCTGATGATCCGACGATGGCTGCTCACATCTCAGCTTGTCTAACAGACATTTCTTGCTGGATGATCTCAAACCTTTACAATTAATCCAGAACTAGGCAGCAAGATTAATTTTTAATGAGCCGAAAAGAATGCACGCCACACCTCTGTTTATCAGTTTGCACTGGCTACCAGTAGCTGCTTGCATAAAATTCAAGGCATTGATGTTTGCCTACAAAACCACCACTGGCTCTGCACCCCTTTACCTAAATTACTTCAGACTTATGTGCCCTCTAGAAGCTTGCGTTCTGCAAGTGAACGTCGCTTCATTGTGCCATCCCAAAGAAGCACAAAATCACTTTCACGGACTTTTAAATTAAATGTTCCCTCCTGGTGGAATGAC
>NW_015539849.1:1218305-1222957 GCF_001515605.1 Sinocyclocheilus anshuiensis
TCTTCCATCTTTATTTGACCCTCTAACTCTAGCACTATCTATTCTAATTATATTTTTTATTTAAAAAAATGCCCCTTTTAGACTTGCACTCTATTTATTTACTAACTGCTTGTTTTCTTTAAAATAATAATAATAATAATAATAATAATAATAATAATAATTGTATTAATTGTATTGTATTCTATCTATTTGTTTCCTTTTGATTTATTATACAATTAACAAAAGCAAAAAAGGACTCTAACACTAGCTTACTCTATCCTTTTTCTATTCTATCTGTTTTCTTTTTATTTATTATATGATTTAAAAAAAAAACCTTGCTATGTGTACTGCATTAAGCTAGCTGAGACTTGTTATAGCCCTTGCATATCATTGCTCTTTTGTTGATTTTGATTGCTTCCATTGTCCTCATTTGTAAGTTGCTTTGGATAAAAGCATCTGCTAAATGTCTAAATATAAATGTAATACAGCCTAATGTAATCACTACCTAGATAGCACACGTACGTCTGCAAGATGTCTGTGAAAAATCGCTTCATCTGGAAAGGATCTGCTGTGTACAAACACCTGATAGACATTAAGATGTCAGTTTTACATACATTCTAAACCATAAACATCTTACAGTAAATACATCTTCTAAACGCCTATTTGACATCTGATAGGAAATGTCCTATAGACGTATTGCAGATGAGCAAACACTCTAAAAAATACGTCTTGCAGATATACATGCAGACGTCAAATAGACGTCTCTGTGCCGTGCGTGTGCTATCAGGGTATGTTCAGATGAATGATATAGGCTACCTCTTACCAGATAACATTTGTCTGTGCTTTTTTTATATTATTTTTAGTTATTTTAACAGTGTGTCTGTTTAGTGTAGTGTTTCCGTTTTTGCACATAATGTACATCATTTAGTCTACATATAGAAACATACATGTGCTACAGTATTTTTTTATATAGATTTCAATGTGTACATTAGGATATCATTGAGCACAATGTGGGTAATAACATAGATACGCGCACACACACACACACACACACACACACACACACACACACACAAATAATAATTATCTTATTAGCTGATTATCAAAATAATATTTTTTCAGCTCTACTGAACAAGACCAAACTATTTCTATATATTCATCTTGCCATAAAAATAAAAAAAAATATTTATTTTGGTAGCATACACATTCACTATAATCACCATTTTAATTCGCCATCTTGGATAGACTTTACATACTGACCTTTTCGCAATGCATTTTGGGACCTATTATTATTATTATTATTATTATTATTAAATACAACAGGACAGAAACAAATAATGATAGATATTACTGAATAATGCATTTTTGTCACATAGAAATGCACTTGACAGTAAATCATTGATTTTGGGCCAGAACGCAGAAAATTATTTGCTATTAAATTCTGTCTTCATTTCCTCACCCTTGCGTCGTTCCAAACCTGTATGACTTACTTTCTTCTGTGGAACACAGAAGAATATATTTTGTATAATGACACCAAACCATTTTGGTTAACCTTGATTTCTACTCTATTGCCAAAGTTTCTTTAACTTCTCAAAATATCTTCTTTTATGTTCCACAGAAGAAAGAAATTCATACAGGTTTGGAATGACACAATGGTGAGTAAAGGATGACAATTTTCATTGTTGGGTGAACTATCCCTTTAAGAACTTTAACATTTGTAAATTATTAAGACCTAATATAGGACACTGCTATTTATCTTTATTAATCAGGCTCTTATTGAACATTTTACTTCAATTAAAATTATAACTAAACATTTAAAGAGAAAGAATAAATTAAAGCTATTATGTTTAATTATCCTTTGCCCTAATGGAATTTACTATAGTTCTTGCATAGAATCCAGTTCAACTGATTAGTATTTCTAAGATGGTGGTCACAACAATTAAAGCCATGGTCCCCATTACCATGGTTATATGTTTTTTTTTTATTTTTTATTTTATAAGTAATTATAAACTATGGAATTTGTAAGTAATCATGTAGAAACTACAAAACAACTTAAATAAAAGTAAAATATTCCCCAATATTGATTAGGATATAAGTAATAACAGTAACATTTATAATAAAAACATTTCTGCCAAAACACCATTTGTACAGTGTTTATAACTGCAAGTTTAATTACTATGGTGCTGAATTTACAAGCTTGTAATTATGTATGGGCGTTTTCCAATTTGCCTCGTCATGCAGTTTACATTGTTGTGTCTGTTTTCACTTCGGCGATTATAGTTCTTGCATAGAATCCAGTTCAGCTGATTAGTATTTCTAAGATGGTGGTCACAACAATTAAAGCCATGGTCCCCATTACCATGGTTATATGTTTTTTTTTTATTTTTTTTTTTATAAGTAATTATAAACTATGGAATTTGTAAGTAATCATGTAGAAACTACAAAACAACTTAAATAAAAGTAAAATATTCCCCAATATTGATTAGGATATAAGTAATAACAGTAACATTTATAATAAAAACATTTCTGCCAAAACACCATTTGTACAGTGTTTATAACTGCAAGTTTAATTACTATGGTGCTGAATTTACAAGCTTGTAATTATGTATGGGCGTTTTCCAATTTGCCTCGTCATGCAGTTTACATTGTTGTGTCTGTTTTCACTTCGGCGATCAACCCAGTATTTGACCGGCCCACCAGGAATGTCCGGGTGATCCTGATGGCTTGTACATACCTGCCTTGAAATGCTGTCTATAAAGGCAGCTCACTACATTTTTAGAACGGAGCCAATTTGTTGCAATGCTTGGTACAACTTGTTACTATTTAGATGTTTAATTGAGCTTCTGAAGAATAAGACAACGTGAAATGTGGGTGTATGGTGTTACCCTCTTATTAAAAATCATTTACATTCTCAGATGTGCATTTAGCTGGATATGCACTTTAGTTTTCATACTCCATTGGCTCTGAAAGCCATCATGGGGAAAGATAAATGTTTGATCATCCTCCAGCTTGTCTTGAATTTCTAAATGTCCAGAGTGATATGAAGAGTACAGAAAATAGGTTTGCACATTACCACATTACCACTACTGACCCAGTTTCTCAAACAGACCTAAAAGAACCAGCAGTATCTGTTTGTGCTCTACGGGAATAAGACTTCACTCACTTAACAAGTTGCTGAACAACTGAAAATAGCTCTATTCAAAAAAAGCATTTAAAAGAATAGTTCAGCCAAAGAAAACGTTCTGTCATTTTTTGTGTTGTTCTAAAACTGTTTGAAGTTTCTGGGGTGGGGGGGGTGTGCATTTGCATTTATGCATTTAGCCAACTCTTTTATCCAAAGCAACCTATTGCATTCAGGGTACACATTTGATCAGTTCATACATTCCCTGGTAATTGAACCTGTGACCTTGGCATTGTTAGTTGTTTTTGTTTTTTTTTGTCCAGTTTGAACTACAGGAATACTTTTTCATGCAGTTATAATGAATGTGATTTAAGCGTTCATGATCTAGTGGTTTAAAACTTTAATTTGAGAAAGAATCATTCTTTCGATTTTGATGTTGATCCAGTTAACTGAAGGAATTTTATGATTTATTTTATCATGAATCAGAATTATCTGTTTCTCAAAGAAACAGTTGCAGTGGTTAACAGCTCACTGGGGGTCAAGATTTTCAGCCACTAACAGATTAAACTTCAAGACTTCAGAAGACCTGCTGGAACATATCAGTATTGAAAGTTATAAGCTACCTTCAAGGTGCTTTTTTCAGTCCACATTTCTTCTCAGATTCCATTTCTTCCTTTCGTGTTCCACTTACAAAAATAAGTACATCCCATGAAAATGTTTGACATTTTTGACATTTGGAGTAGCAAACATTTGATCCTTTTTGAAACAGTGCCTATTAAAAAAAGTTTATATTCTTGAAGCATAAGAACTTTTACCATCATTTATTAAAGATAAATATCAATGTATATGAATTTCTTAGGTGTAAAAAGTAAGCTCAGTAGCTAGTAGCTATTGCCCTCTTTAGCAGATTTATTATTATAATTTTTTTTTTTACCACTCTTCCATGCAATATTCGCTTTGACTTGACCATTCCATAACTCTGTATTTCTTCATTTTGGGCCATTCTTTGGTGGATTTGCTAGCGTGTTTAGGATTGTTATCCTGTTGAAAGGTACACTTTTGGTCAACTTCAACTTTAGGACAGATGGCCTCACATTATGTTCAAGCATTTGTTGATATGCAGAATTCATAACTGAATCAATGAATGCAAGATGTCCAGTACTTGAGGCAGCAAAGTAACCCCAAACTATAACATTTCCACCACCGTGTTTCACAGTTGGTATAAGGATTTTCTCCTGAAATGCCTTCAAACGGCCACACATGTCTGTTGTTACTGGTATTACTGCCAAACGTCTCAGGTTACGTATGTAACCATGGTTCCCTGAGTAGGGAGAGAGGAGAACTCCAAATTCTGAAAGGAGTATCGTGCTCATAGGTAACACTTTTAAAAAAGGGGAGCAACTGCTAAACACTACCACGAGAACAGCCCAGAGAGAGAGGAATCCAACTCCTCAGAAGAGAGAGAATTCAAACGCTCGAAAGAAAGCACCATGCTCATAATAACCCTCAATGGTGAGGGGAGCGATGCTTCCAAAGTGTGTCGACAGAGACA
>NW_015539849.1:1223087-1224487 GCF_001515605.1 Sinocyclocheilus anshuiensis
CCAACTCAGAGAAAGGGAACGAGGCTAATAATGCGTAACCCTTACCATACAGGATTTCAGAAAAGTGCGTAAAGCATAACGTGCACACTTAGGATTTAAGAGTTTTCCAAGCATCTGTTCACAGATACCCGGAAGTACTGAGCCAAATGGGAGAGGCAAGCTCAAATACAACCCTCTAAGGCGAGGGGAGCACTGCCTGAGACAGCATTACACAAGAAGGTTCTCACAAATGCCACCTATACTTCCCGCTCGATGCCTCAGCAAGAGGGAATATCCTGGTGACTAGTAGGCCTCTCAGGGCGACCTAGATACGGTATACCAGACAGGACAGCCTGAAAACATAAGCCCAGCCCGGACGTCCAGGAAATTCTGCAGTGCCGTGCCGGGGACCTGATGATCAGGAAGGCTGCCGCAGAAGCCTGTGACCTGGCCACATGATCCAGGAAGCATGAAGCCGAAACCAGGCTATCATACCGGCTGGACATCATATCGATGAGTAAAGTAAACACTGCAAGTCGATCACCCGGTTTCTGAATCCAACAGAGGGGGTGCTCACCGAGGACCTACCCTAGAAAAGGACAGAAACACACAGGTCCCAGAAAACACTGCAAAGAAAGCTAGCAGATGGATTATACACACAACCACCAATGCATATATATATATACATAACATGGCCATAGCAGAGGCGGCCTGCTTAGTAGCACGGAGAGCGAGATCCGTGGTGCGGCGCAACTCAGCTACCGCATCAGGAGAAAGGCCCTCGTCTTTATCCAGGTCTTTCAGCAGATCAGCCTGATATGCCTGGAGCACCACCATCGTGTGCAATGAAGCGACAGCCTGACCTGCTGCTGCGTATGCCCTGCCATTCAAGCGAGATGTAATCTGAAGGAGCTCAGATGGCAATGAGGGAGTTTCAAGAGAAGATGTCTCACCCGTAGAGAGATAGCTGGCCAACATCTCTTCTACAGGGGGCATCTTCTCATAGCCGATTTCGTGCATCGCCTCGATGTTGGCATAACTCGTATGCTGGAATCGATGGATGCGTGAGGAAAATGGCCTCTTCCATTCCTTCTCGATCTCTGTATGGAGATCAGGAAGAAAAGGAAGGCTCACCTGAGCTAGATGGTTATGGCCAGAAAGATAACGCTCATCGAGACGACCTCGCAACGTAGCTTTCTTTGCCCACTTCCACGGCAAGTCAAGCCTCGCCGTGGCGCGATCCATAATTTCCAAAAGCTCATCATAAGCAGGGCAGGATGATTGGGAAGGCTCAGCCTCAGCTTCTTCGCCCTCCTTAAACATTTCTTGCTCTTCCTGGGCTGAACCCAGCAGAGCACTGGCCCCTGGATCGGACGATGTTAATGAAATAACATCATCCTCCAGCGGCTCACTCTGGTCCA
>NW_015539849.1:1224519-1227139 GCF_001515605.1 Sinocyclocheilus anshuiensis
TGTGTCAAATAACGATGACACGGATGCACACATCCTCTAAATGCTTTGCTATTGCTCGCCATAATGAATGAATAGAGATCGCTCTTACCACGGAAATGCACGCTTCAAACAAAACAGTCAGTGAAGACGAAGAAGAGGATGATGTGTTCTCCCGGCACCTATTTATACTATAGTCGCACCGGTAGTGACGTCATGGCTGTCGCCGGCCAACGTGTTGTTGGTGTTTTTTCAATGTATGCTTCAGACACGGGTCACGACGAGGCGTTCCCCATAGCGACCCCTAGAGGACGCAGTTCGAAGTTCCCTTGAAAGGGAACAACTCTATTTTTGATTCGTCTGTGCAGAGCACATTACTTCAAAAGGTCTTCTCTTTGCCTATACAGTATGCTCACTGGCAAACTGTTGCTTCAGTGTTCTTTTTAGGCAGCAAAGCTTTTTCCTGGCATGCCTGCAGGTCAAAATTGTGCAATCTCTTTCTGATTGTAGATGCATGTACTTTGACACTAACAGTTCCAAGACTTACTAGCAGATCAAATAAACACTTTAGGATGACCACAGCACTCTTTCAGACAGACTCTCATTCTGAAAGAGTGCCAATGTCATTCCAAAGTGTTTCTTTGATGGACTATTACAAACCCTGGACCACAGAGCACCTTGACTTTACATTTTTCCCAGATATGCACTCTCTACTATTGGACTTTGTTTGAAGAAAACTTAATAGCAGATCTTGTGATGAAATTTTGGGGTTCTTGTAGACTTGGTTTTGTACCAGATAGTCTGCACATGGGCTGAATTTGCCAGCCCTGGACAAATTGGCAGTCATCTGAAATCTGCACCACTTGAACAGTAGATGTAAATGTAAGGATATAATTACTTTTTCATGTGACTGATCTGTTTTTTGTTAATTTACATTGTGAAAGTTTCTACAAAATGTAAATTTAATGTGCCGTTTGATAATCTTAATAGCTAGTGTTTCAAAGAGGATCACATGTTTGCTTGTTCAAATATGTAAAAAAAGCCAACTATTCCCATGGGTTGTACTTATTTTTTTCACACGACTATGAAAATCAAACATGTTTTGTTGTAAATGAAATTAATAAGGCACTATGTCATAGAATCATTCCTTTTGCCCATCATGTGTACTTATATTCTAAGAGCACATTTGCTTTCCTTTTTTGAATGATGTTCTGAACTAAGTAATGATAATCATTTTTTAGGTTTTCTTCTGAATTGCTAGATCTTGAATCAGCTTTCACATTTCCACTGTGCATCAAGTTATATCTTTCACAGCACTGCAGGACACACGCCTTGCCAGCTATCCATAACTTTTACAGTGGAAACATACAGATGTCATCATCGAATGAGCCAAGAACATAAAGTCTGCTGTAAGTAATAATTCAATTTGTTTTAAACATTTACAAACCTGTCATCCCACTGTAAAAGTAGAACACATTGTAAAATAATAACATATTGGCAAAGGACAACATGATTTCTGGATCAACAACATTTTTGGTCCTGGAACAATTATTTTTTTTTTTCTTTCCCTCTCCGACCAATCAGATGTTAGAGTTGTGGTTAGGGTTATGAATGTTTGATAGGATTGTTGTTCCAGGACTAGCAAAAGATCTTATTTCAGGAACATGTCTTACCTTGCAGAATTCAGGTCACAGCCCGGCTCAGGATTATTTGCTCATTTTATTAGAACAAGTTAAAAGATGAATGAAATAAATTACTCTGTACAAAAACCTAGAGAGCTGCCTACAAATAAAGGTTTTTTTTTGCATTCTTTGTGGAGAAAACTATCCCAAAATGCAATGCAACAAAAATATGGTGTTACGGAGCACCACACATGGCATGCAGGAAAAAAATAGTAGGCTGAATCATGCGCACGATTTACTATTTCGTTCCCTCAATTTATAACTTGTGCGCACGATTTACTAATTTGTTCCCTCGATTTGCTTAATCATGCACACAAGTTATAAATTGAGAGAACGAATTAGTAAATTGTGCACACGATTTAGCAAATCGAGAGAATGAATTAGCAAACCGAGGGAACAAAATAGTAATCGTGTGCACGTTTTAGTACATCGAGGGAACAAATTAGTAAATTGTGCACACGATTTAGCAAATCGAGAGAATGAATTAGCAAACCGAGGGAACAAAATAGTAATCGTGTGCACGTTTTAGTACATCGAGGGAACAAATTAGTAAATTGTGCGCACAATTTTTATTTTTCTTGCATGTCATGCGGGGCTCCGTAGTATGTAGATGAAGAAACAGAAATGTTCATAAATGTAATTCATTCAATTCCAAAAGGTTTCAATACAATGTTTAAATATAACTCAAACATAATAATTACTATATGCTTGATGATATGAAATAAAACAAACAACATACTGGGCTACTCTTTTTCTGTTGAAAATGATTTCACATGCCATAATGATGCATTAGCTTTGAATTATCTTTATGGGTCAAAAAATGACAGCAATGCTGATCCTAAAACAGCAAATGACTCACTGACTCATGATTCCATGCTTCCCTGTTTTCATTGGTTTAATAAGTGATTCAGTGAGTTATTCATATGTCTCCATAGGGATAACTCCCCCCCCCCCCCACCCCC
>NW_015539849.1:1227453-1231037 GCF_001515605.1 Sinocyclocheilus anshuiensis
CCCCCCCCCCCCACCAAAAAATGCCATTTCTTCATTTGCTCGCCCCAATGTCATTCCAATCCCATAATACTTTGTTCTTCAAAATACATATTAAGATATTTTTAATGCAGCCTACCTGTTCATTGTATAAAGCAATCATAACTCTTTATTTGATTGGATTAAACCACTCGATTCATATCGATTCATTTTACAATGCCTTTTTGGAAGGGTCAAAAACCACTCAGGTTTTATTAAAGGGGTCATATGATGCTGCTAAAAAGAACATCATTTTGTGTATTTAAACAAAGTAGTATCGCTTTCACAATGAAACACAGCGTCACACACCGCGGCCTTGAGTGAGCGGAGGCCGGAGGTCTAGAGTGAGCCACGGCCTAGAGTATGCTTGAGTGAGCAGAGGTGGGCGGGATTGAGAACGGCGCGGCCGGCGGATTCGACGAGGGAGCTTCCGGCGGGCTTGCGGAAACCACATGTGACCACCCCGGGCTGGACTCCGCTTCCCACAGTGAAAGCCGATCCGACGATCGACAGCGTGAAGTTGATGTATTTCCTCAGCAACCAGCACGGATCAGCTCTAGGCATGACGAAGCGGATATCGTCCTCTTTTGGAAGGCCAACCAAAGTAGTTTCGCTTTCACAACGAAACACAGCGCCTTCACGACATGGCGGCGGCGGCAACAACAATACTACAGCGAGAATAAAAGTTACACCTTCTTTCTTTGCGTGAACATTTAGGCGGCGTTATGCAAATCTTCCCACATCGTGACATAGACATGTGGGGGCGTGTTAGAACGAGCCGTTTTAGGTAGGTGTGGCTGACTCTTAACTTTTATAAAGAATATCTCTTTGGATTTGAGACTTTAGTCTTTGCAACTTTACAGATCTTCTTTATGCACCAAGAGCTTGTAACACTCCAAAGAGAAAGGAAACATTGAAATCGCATCATATGACCCCTTTAAAATATCTTAATTCGGGTTTAAAGATTAACCCAATTCTTAAGGTTTAGGAATGACCAAATGATGACAGAATTTAGATTTTGGGTGAATTATTCCTTTAGTACAGCATCAATAACAATGTACCAAAATGTATATCCAGAAGTGTGGAATGATTATAAGACATATCCACACAATCTCTACTCTCATAACTACTGGCCAGAAAGATGCAATTGCACAGAATGCTGTTTCACAGAATAAAAACAACAGCGATCACAAATAGAATGATATTCAACTGTGCTTTAGATTTTCCTCATCTTTACACAAGTTCAAGGATGCAGTTCAAGAGCAAGTCGCTTGCATTCAAACAGACTGCATGAGAACGCAATACACGTGCATTGCATGATGGCTGCGCTAATAAAACAGAAAGGGTTTATGTTAATTTTACACTACTATGCAAATGCAAATGTTATTTTTTTTATTGTAATATAAAGCAGTGCATTGTAAATACTCAGAAATGTCACTCTCATTAAAAAGGCGATCATTTCCTACAGTTGTTATAGCAACCCCGCCACCACAAGGGAATAAATAGCATCAAAACAGATTTGGTATCATCAAGACTGAGCGGTAATCCATGTGGAATATGATATACCTTGCTGTCCCTTGACAGTAAGTGTTCTAAGTACTCCACACAGAACAGCAGTAACTGGTTATATCTCACTCAATTTCCTGTGAAGGAAGCATTTGTGATCTAGACCAAATTACGGCCATCGCTTGTTTGTCTTGTCCATACTTCAGTGTGGAAAATCTCACAGACCCTAATAATCGCATTGTGTGTGCACCAATGTGCAGCCATCTCGTTACAAGACAGTTTAATTACATGGTAGCGAGCAGGGGGCCGTCAGTCCGGTTCAGTTCAGCCAAGCCCTGACATGACTGAGGGTGACTTTGAGAAGATTGCCCAGCACAGCATGGCCTCATGTAAAATAAACAGTCAAAACCCGATGTGAACTATGTATCTGAGAGATTTATCAGAACTTTAGCCTTCCTGCATGAAAGTGTGGCTGTAAAGTGATAATTACATACACCACTGCTAAACGTCTCACAACATGGGCCACGAAAATTAAACTTGAAGTCGATACAATCAGTCAATTTACTCTAACTGCATAAATATATTTTCTGGTGATTTCTTTACAATCTTTAAATAAAACATTTTAAACTGAGATCTTCAATTAGCTATATAAACCCAGCATCCACAGCAGAACCTTGTTCTGAAGACATTGTGGAATCTCTACTACTGTTTAAGTATACAGTAGTACACTTTACATATAAATAAACCATTTGTGCAGAGATCATGAATGATACTTCAAACTGCAGTTTGTTGAGGAAGGTGTGATATTACTTCCCTCAGCGATCATACATATGCTTTCCGATAAATGGGTGAAAAAGATCCATAAACTGTGCTTAAAAGCCGTTCACACATTCAGAAACAGAAGAGAATGTAGCTGTCTCGAGATCTTAACACAATGCTTATGGCACAAGACCCTGAAAAATAAAAACAGGGACACGCATCACAGTAGTCAAAAAGTCACATTACATAGAAAAACTATTTTAAAAAGCCCAGACGGACACAAGAACGCACTCTGTGTAACTGGATCTGTGCATTAAAAGAAGGACCCCTGCCATACTCTTGTAAAAAAAAAAATACTTCCCTTGGTGGGTACTAATGCACTCTATTCTGGCGATGAGTTTTGCACAAGAAAGTACCACTCACATTATCTTCAGAAAATGTTCTAATCTACCGTTTTCATTTAGTATTTCATCTTTTATTTTTCTCTCGCTCACTCCCTCTGTATCAGATTATGCCATGGGTTTCTTTATGGGGCTCAAAGGGAATTATTCACAGTCTCCTCAGGGTTTTGACAAGGTCGTCCGTTGCATCCCCCCCCCTCCCACACACACACACGCACGCACGTACACACTCATGGCTTCTGTTCTGAACCATAATTGATTAGGTTAAGCAGCAAGAGAGAGAAGGTCAGTCTACAGCGTCTGAGATGAACAGGAACTCACGCACAGACAGAGACAAAGATGCGTTCATGCTCTCCGTTGGCCCCAGACACCACCGAGAGCCAGGCTCGCAGGTATGTCTTGATCCAACATCTGCTCACATGCTGATAGGTAACAAAGGCAAGCCTTTTGTTTTTAAACCACAGTTTTATAAGTGAGACTTAAATATTGAGTAGCTTACATTTCTGGAAAAAAAAAAAAACACTGCTTATATACTCTGGTCTGGAAGACAGCAAAGATATCGACTGGTTTAAAATATGTTTTGCTTGTGCTGTCTTCTCCTAATGCAATGACATTACATTCCAGAAAATAACAGAATAACATAATTATTAGTGTCCGAGAGAAAAAAAATGGATGTAAGACTTGTAAATTGTTGATTTTGATACAAAATAAATGAAGTTTTAATATTATATTTTGACTTAATCTGTTAAGTTTTAAATGTTTCATTTTTAATGTACTTTAAATAAATATCCTAATTACGTATGTGTATATATATATATATATATATATATATAAAAGCATATACCAAATGACATGCAGGATCACAGAATGAAACGGTGACAACAAACTTCATTAACTTAAGTG
>NW_015539849.1:1231090-1256708 GCF_001515605.1 Sinocyclocheilus anshuiensis
AATTGATTCATTGAAACAGTCTTAAAGAACCAGTTTGTGGAAACCAAATGGATACTGCATCACTATTAGCGAGCAAAGTAATAGTTATATTATGAGAAATCAATTATTTTGGAATCGATTCCCATCCCTACCATTTTCCCAAAAACAAGTTTTCATGACATCCACCAGTTAAATGATTGTATCTCCACAATGGTAGTTTAGAATACAAACAAAATTATAATATCATTAGAAATAATTCATTTCAAATTGCATTTCTGGAGCAAAACTACTTTAAAATAATTGAGCAGATCACATTCACACATATATTCTACTAGATATGGTTTGCATAGCATAATCAGTGTTGATTCAGTGCCTTGAAGAACATCCACACACATTTACAGTCTCAATAAGAAGCCCTTATTAAGTCTTCAATTTATTATTGCATGAAGTGTTTGCAAGTCTTCAGAATTCCAAACAGCTTGGCATGAGTTGTTTGAGCTGCACGGTTGCCTGGGAGCAAGCTTGACTTCATTAGCAGGCCAAAGCAAATTGAACATGAAGGACAAGCAACAGCGAGAGGGAGGAAAGCTAAACTGCGTGCAAGGAATTCTGGGAGAGGAGTAGGGTGCCGCCACAGAGGAAATCACAGGAGCAGTGAAGTGAATCCATATTCTGCTGCTGTGCAGCTTGAAATATCAGATGGGTGACATGACTCACAGGATGGGATCTGTAAACTCACTCGACCCCGGTTCCACTTCCTGTATGAAACATGATTGGTTTTCTTGATAGTTCAAGAAAAATGGATGACACACTTCAAACTAAATTTTCCCAATTTTTTCCTCCTGATCAGTTTTACACGGTTGTGATCGTTAATACAATAGAATATAGAATACAAATATCCCATGATCTTCAGAAATTTTTGAACCACTGACTTTAACTTTTATGCTATAATACATTTATGCTCTTTCTCACTAAGCACCCTGAATCTATTGAATTGATGGGGTGTATATATATATATATATAATTTTTATTTTAAGAACCATTGTCTCATATATATCAACAATGTATTTTACATTGAATCAATTATGAAATTATTTGTTATTAAACTTGTGTTTGACTAATGAAACTATTTTATTATGTGACTGTGTTGAATTTATTTTCAATACAATTCAGTACATTCTTCCTCTCATCCAATTTTTTTTAACCAACCCATAATTAGGTAAATTATGAATACAGTTTAAATGAGTGATATTATGCACAACTCATGAAGGCATGCAATTTACAATACTTTTTTTTTTCTCTGTGTGATGTAGCAATTTTTAGATTATGCATTTATTTTTGTCTTATTTGAGGCACTTGTATTGCCACAGGACACTGTCAGATGTAATTTAGCTTTGAAAATAACTCTGATGGGATTGGTATTGCACTTGCCTTTTTAGAAAGTATATGATTCCTCATGCCTGTGCGTATACAGAGAGGTAAATCATATATGCTTGCAATGCTGGAATGAAATTCAGTTCAATTCTCATTTGGGCCGTGTTTGTCTGATAATCGATATTACAAAATGTTTTATATCAACTTGGCTTAAACAGAATTACCAGTCAAACTAAATAAGAGTAAAAACCCAGAGGTTACCGCACATGAAAATTACCAAATGTCATTTGTTTTCATATGGACTGATTTCCTCCAGCTTTAATCAATAAACACTCTGGATTGAACCACCTGACTTTTTTCTAATATGGCTGCCCAGCAAAGCAAACAGGAAATGACAGGTAATATGTCACAACCACCAACAATCAAAACAGTTGGATATTGATTGAAACACTTGCTTCTGCACATTTACAGTTTTAATGGTTGTCCAATTGATATAGATTTCTGTCAAGGTCATCATGACATTGCAAAGGGTCATGAAACTCATATGGTTGAGATGGCTTAAAGGATAAAATTATATTATTATTTACTGACACATTCTAAAAGTTTATTTATGTATTGATTGATTGATTGATTGCAATCTGTAAAGGTAGGCTCATATGAAATGCAAGTTTCCAGCTGAAATGAACACTAGAGGCAGGAAAATGACATTAGCTTTCATTCCTATTCACACAAATTACAGGACAGATTATTAATTAATAAAGACACATTGCCATGCAATTTCTTACACAATCTTGTGTAAAAAGATTGTGCAATGTTATGATCTCAAAACTCTTTTACTATAGTGCATGACTTGTAAACTAATACATTTTGAAGTTTGCATCACATGACCTCCACATGTTTGGCTTTACAAATTTAGTAAACTTGGTAGCTCACCTGGTACACCAGTGCACTTGCAATGCTAAAATGGAATGGTTGCTTCAAAAAATTAGTTTTTATCTCATGTTTGCAGTACATCTAATGTTAGGTGGTACATTAATGCTATATTGTGTTCGAAAAATAATTTTTTAGTGCCACTGAATGCACATTTTATTTACAAACTAGGATGATATGTCCAACAACCAAGTTGAAATTTACATAATTTGTCAAAAAGTATTTATAGCATTTAAGTTATATGGCGCTTGCAACAGCAATTACATGGTTTTGATTCTCAGGAAATACATGAAAGGCATATACCTTGAATCCAATGTACCATAAGTCACTTTGGATAAAAGCACCTGCCAAATGTATAAATGTAATCTTAATGAAACTGTCATATGGAAAAGAGCTGCATGAATATTCTTTTTTTTCTGAAAGAAAGCCATATAGGTTTGCAATGACACGAGGGTGAGTAAATTATGACATAACTTTCATTTTTAGGTGAACCAGTCCTTTAATGTCTCTGTTCCAAATCTATTGTTAGCTTCCAAAGGGTCTGACAGCATGTCAGTAAGGTGGAAAAAACGTACAGAAGAATATTTAATAAGGAAAAAATCTGTTCATGTGAGGAAAGAGACCTAGTTATTCCTCAACCCATGATGACACAGAGACAGTCATGGATGGCAAGAATGAGTTGCGGTCATGAAACTAAATTGAGGCTGATTCCATGCTTTGATGAGACCACAGAATGTGCGAGAATGTCCACTGGTGTTAGAGAAAATGGAGGTTGGTTGGAGCGCAGTTGCATTGCTGCAAGGTCATATCCAGGGAGAGTGTGGCAGACTAGTAATGTGCCGTTGAAAATGCTGACGAGCTATGTGAGGTACTTCAGTGGACACACAGGAAGAAAGAAAAATGGAGGGATGGTTCACTCACAGGGGCCCTGTGAGTCAAAAGATGAAGGCACAAGGGCCAGCACCTGCTTGCTCGAACATCACCTTTTATTTAAAATGAACCTGTCAATTCCTGTTTCTTGCTTACCTGCTGTGCCATTTCACCCCCGCTCCACCTCCTTCGTTTCTCACTCCTGTATGTGCATTCATCAGCATCTGCACCAGCCGGCCCTGGAAATCAGCATTATGGCACTTCAACAAGAGACAGACTGTTTCCTAAAATCCTTGCTGCAGTAAAACTGTAATAAAGTTGTACAGCCCTTCGAAGAAGGTCATTCAAATTTGACAGAATGACAAATCCCTTCACAAGAATGCAGCCGTAAACTGAATGTAGGTAAAATACAACCATTAAATGATTAAACCCCTTGCTACAGGGATTCTAGGTGCTAATCATCATGACAGTCATTAACCATGACATGATCAAACATCTTATCACCTTAAGCAAGTAGGACTTTGTTCCCTTTCAGTTGGTCACTTTCGACGTCACGTTGGTGACCGACGAATTGGGAATCTTGCCAGAGAGACCAATCTACTTTGAGTGTAAACTAAATGAGCCAATGCACATTGGCATGCGATGATTGCATCCAATGCACATTGGCATGTGATGATTGCATCCAGCTGCCTCTGATCGCAGCACGAGTATAAATAGGCAGCAGATGCAATGCATACTCAGTTTTTTGCTTCGGAGCCCAGCAATAACGTCGTTCTGCTCCTGCCAAGCTTAGTTTGTCTTCAGAGAATGAGTTCAGCTCTTCTGTGTTGGTGGAACGGTGCTACAGCGGTGGTGGTTTTCCGTGTCGAGTGGGTTGCACACATCAGGCTGCACTACCCCCTGTTTGTGTTGCAGGCGGCCATCTCCCCTGTGTGCTTCAGGAGGCTAAAAGAGCCTTTTTCCCTAAAAGAGCATTCATGGATGGGCGCATCTTTTTAAAGATGACGTTGAAATGAGCCAATGCACATTGGCATGTGATGATTGCATCAAGCTGCCAAGCTGCCTCTGATCGCAGCACGAGTATAAATAGGCAGCAGATGCAATGCATACTCAGTTTTTTGCTTCGGAGCCCAGCAATAACGTTGTTCTGCTCCTGCCAAGCTTAGTTTGTCTTCAGAGAATGAGTTCAGCTCTTCTGTGTTGGTGGAACGGTGCTACAGCGGTGGTGGTTTTCCGTGTCGAGTGGGTTGCACACATCAGGCTGCACTACCCCCTGTTTGTGTTGCAGGCGGCCATCTCCCCTGTGTGCTTCAGGAGGCTAAAAGAGCCTTTTTCCCTAAAAGAGCATTCATGGATGGGCGCATCTTTTTAAAGATGACGTTGCGTCTGTGCCAACTCGACGCTGCGTCTTTGTAAAGACGACGTTTGCTCTTGGTATAGATGCCGTTTCACCCGTGCGTTTCTGGATGCATGCGTTACCTGGCGCCGGGTGATGGTCACGATCGCTGCCTCACGTGCCTGCGCGTTAATCAGGCTGAGGTGGCATTCGTGGATGAGTCATGTTCTCATTGCAAGAAGATGACCATCTCGGAGTTGCAGGCCAGGCTCCATTACCTCAAAAGGGGTGGAGTTCCGGTGCCTCTGCCTCGATCTAGTTCTCTTCCTGGCAGAAGTCAGGGGAGGACTACTTCAGGCAGTAGCTCGGGCGGTCTGAGGATCACAGTGGCGGCGACCCCTCCGAGGAACCAACCTAGCAGGGACCGTCACTCCTCTAGCACTCCGCAACCAGTTGAACTCCCTCAGGAAAGTGCTGGGCCCTCTACAAGGAGTGTACCAGTCGTATCCTTTGGAGCTCCCCCCGACAATCGGATGTCAATCACTGCATCGGAGGGCGAGCCGGAACTCTTTGGAGAGGAAGATTCAGCTGCACTGCCGCCATCTGGGACGGTAGCAAGGCCTGAATCGGATCCAGAGATGACGGCTATGCTTTCCCGGGCCGACAAGGGGGTAGGGCTCGAGTGGAGACCTTCACCGCGTCCCGAGCCCTCGAGGTTGGATGACTGGTTTCTTGGGGCGCCCCACTCCGGTGCCATTCTTCCCGGAGGTGCATGAGGAGCTCACCAGGTCGTAGATGGCACCTTTTATTGCCAGGAACCGGCCTGGTAGTTCCTCCTCCCTCACCACGCTCAACGTCGGAGCAGCCAAGAGGTATACGGAGATCCCCCCGGTGGAGCGGTCGGTAGCGATGCAGTTGTGTCCTCGTACCGCCTCCACCTGGTGGAGCAAACCGTCCCTTCCCTCCCGGGCCTCCGCTCTACATGCCATGGCGTTACTGCAGGTCCATCAGGCTCAAGCACTGAAGGACCTGCACGAGGGTGGTCACGAACTGGCCTCGTGTTCCGAGCGACGAAGGTCACTGCGAGTTCTTTGGGTCGTGTGATGTCCACGCTTGTGATATAGGAGCGCCATCTCTGGCTGTGTCTGGTCGACATGAGGGACGCTGACAAAGTTCGGTTACTCAATGTCCCAAACCGGCCTCTTCGGCGACACGGTCGAGAGCTTTGCCCAGCAGTTCTCGGCTGCACAGAAGCAGACTGAGGCGATCCAACATATCCTGCCCCGGCCGGCAGCTGCTGCCTCCACCCGTTTGCCGGCCGCAGCACCTCAGTCTGCTTGTCGCCGAGGGCGTCCGCCCCTGCGTCCACCCCCGCGTCACAGCAGCCTCCAGCTAAGCGGCGCCATGGAGCCGGTTGCAGGGCAGCCGCCCTGGAGGAGGGCCGGGCGGATAATCCCAAAATCTCGACAAAAGAGCAATTTCCTCTATCTCTGGGTCTCAAGAGGGCACGGAGAGTTGTGGATGGTCCAGAGTCGGATCACACTCATCCTCCTCCTCTGTCGCCAGCGGGCAGCCAGAGAGAGCTGGCAAAGGCCCTACTCACACAGCCTCTGCCCAACCTTGGAACCAGGTAAGTGTTGCACCACATACACTCAGACCCCGCTTTGGTCGGCCCATGAGCTGCCCGAGTCGGGTCCCTGCGTTCCCCCTCGCTGCCCCACTGCTGGTACGTCGGTGGTTCCACTGGTCCTGCTTGAATGGTATCTGGAAGCCTGGCTAGCGCTGCCCAGCCCGTCTTGCTGGCTCCTTCGGACCATCAGACTCGGCTATGCGATTTAGTTTGCCCGGCGTCCCCCCAAGTTCAGGGGCATCCACTTCACATCTGAGAAGGCAGTCGATGCTCATGTCTTGTGTGCGGAGATCACAGTCCTGCTGGCAAAAGACGCAATAGAGCGTCCCTCCAGCCGATATGAAGACAGGGTTTTACAGCCCCTAATTCACTGTACCCAAGAAAGGCGGTGGGTTACGAACGATCTTGGACCTGCGTGTCTTGAACCGGGCCCTTCACAGGCTACAGTTTAAGATGCTAACGCAGAAACGCATCTTTGGTTGCATCCATCCCCAAGATTGGTTTGCATCGATCAACCTGAAGGATGCCTACTTTCATGTCTCAATCCTTCCGCGCCACAGACTTTTTCTGCGGTTCGCGTTTGAAGGACGGGCATATCAGTACAAGGTCCTGCCCTTCAGGCTGTCCCTGTCCCCCCGTGTCTTCACCAAAGTTGCGGAGGGGGCTCTTGTTCCCCTGAGAGAGCAATCAGCATCTTGACGATTGGCTCATACTAGCACAGTCAGTGCTCAGGCACCTCACTGGGTACAAGTCACACCGGCCTGCCGCCAAACCTTCACCCTGTGGTCAGACCTCACATTTCTTCAGGCAGGAGTGCCCCTAGAACAGGTCTTGAGGCATGCTGTGGTACACACAGATGCCTCCACCACCGGCTGGGGTGCCAAGTACAATGGGCAAGCAATCTAGGGGCTAATTTGGAGACATTTCAGAGTCGCTCAGGTAGACCTGTTTGCCTCTCCAGAAACCTCTCACTGCCAGCTGTTCTACTCCTTCACCGAGGGAACACTCTGCACGGACACACTGGCACACAGCTGGCCTCAGGGCCTACGCAAATATGCGTTTCCCCCAGTTAGCCTTCTTGCTCAGACACTGTGCAAAGTCAGGGAGGACGAGGAGCAGGTCCTGCTTGTGGTGCCCTACTGGTCCACTCGGACCTGGTTCCTGGAACTGATGCTCCTCGTGACAGCCCCTCCCTGGCGGATTCCTCTGAGGAAGGATCTACTGACTCAGAGACGGGGCACCCTGTGGCACCCGCGTCAAGTTTATTTCAATAAAGACTCTGCTCCTGGTTGCATTGGCCTCCATCAAGAGGGAAGGGGACCTGCGATCATTTTCGGTCGACGAATCGGGCCTAGAGTTTGGGCCGGCTGACTCCCAAGTAACCCTGAGGCCCCGGCCCGGCTATGTGCCCAAGGTTCCTACTACTCCCTTCAGGGATCAGCTGGTGAACCTTCAAGCGCTGCCCCCGGAGGAGGCAGACCCAGTCCTAGCTTTGCTTTGTCCCGTCCGCGCTTTAAGATTGTACGTGGACCGGACACAAAGCTTTAGGACTTCAGAACAGCTCTTTGTTTGTTATGGAGGCTGGCAAAAGGGGAATCAAGCACAGGGTGCCCTGCCCGCTCAGGTTGCGTGGTCACTCTACTAGAAGTGTTGCATCCTCCTGGGCACTGGCTCGAGGCGCATCGCTGACAGACATTTGTAGAGCTGCGGGCTGGGCGACCCCCAACACGTTCACTAGGTTCTATAGCCTTCGTGTTGAACCGGTATCCTCCTGTGTTCTCACCTCAAATGGGTAGAAGCAACGAGAGGCCTCGGTTCAGTGTCAGCTTGCTAAGACCGCTGCAGTGGGTAGTGCTACGACAACAGTGACTGGTCTTCATGTTGCGAGCCCCGGCCTACTCCAAAAAGGGGGCACAGGAGGCTCGCACAGGACACTGGAAGGGGCAGCTTCCGTAACGCTTTGGTAGGGATTCCCAATTCGTCGGTCACCGACGTGACGTAAAAAGTGACCGACTGAAAGGGAACATCTCGGTTAAGTATTGTAACCCTCGTTCCCTGAAGGAGGGAACGGAGACGTCACGTCCCGTCGCCACAGCTGCTGTACCACCGCTGAGCGGCCGGGTCACCGGCTCGGCTCCTCAGCGAAAACCTGAGTATGCGGTGCATCTGCTGCCTATTTATACTCGCGCTGCGATCAGCGGCAGCTGGATGCAATCATCACATGCCAATGTGCAATGGCTCGTTTAGTTTATACTCAAAGTAGATTGGTCTCTCTGGTGAGATTTCCAATTCGTCGGTCACCGACATTACATCTCCGTTCCCTCCTTCAGGAAACAAGGGTTATAATGCACAGCCGAGACGTATTTGCTGCACAAGACAAGTGGTACTTAATTTCAAGGGCTTATAGACGGAGACGTAAATCAAAGAATGGAACAATAAAAGGAGAAATGTGATGTGCAAATGTGAACGGTGACCCCAAGAGTCTGGTCTTCATCAGTTCTTAATACCTCGGTCGTTAACGTGATTATAAATGATACAACAATGCTAATGGAAATAAATTAACAAGCAAATAGAATTAGTGACTGATAATGACAAGAGGGCTCTTGAGTGAATGTAGTCTATGGGCCATAGCCTGGGTAATGACTCTGGGCAGATCTTTCATGTAGCTGTAGGCCCAAGAATTACTTTTTTATTGTTTGATAGGAACAGCTCTTCTTCTGAAGGGAAAGATTGTTTGCATGTTGAACATAGCCCCAACAGGTATTTGGACACTTAACACACACACACACACACACGCACGCACACAAATATTAATACAATATATATATATATATATTGGATTGATCAAGTGGATCCTTCGCAGCCCAGACTATCCCAAGATTCATTGTACACCATGTGACAACAGGATTTTTACTTTTGAGAGAGAATTACACTTTTAAAAGACTACACTTTCAATTGTAAGTATTGCCTTACAACTTACTTGAATATCTATTGATACAGATGTTTAAAAAATAACACTTTAAAGCAGTTCTAATACTGACATATCTTACCGAAAATGAGATTTTATACATAATTTATGCTTTTTATTATATACATAAATGGACTATGGTGAACATATTTTGCTTTCGCGTGCTATGCTTCATGCTTACGAAATCATGATTGTAAGCTTGCTGCATTAAAGTGCTTTGTTGCCGGAAAGAATAAAATGTAGCATCCCATTGGTTGACAACCATATATAAACATTCACAGCACTAGATAGTCAGCTTGCAGGTGCTTCTGTAATTTTGGTCAAATACATGCTTATTTCACTGTTTATAAAACACCCAATATGCTTAAAATTATTGTTTATATATACACTTGGGTTCTCACTATGCTCGCCTGCAGTGGAATTTATTACAGTTACATAATATCACATTGCATTTGATGCAAAACTAATGCAACTAAGGCAAATGAAAAAAAAAAAATCTTCTGTATTCTTCTATATATCTGTGTATTTTCATGTTTTGTCAAGCTAAGCAAATATATTTTATATATTTTATGCATTTTGGCTATTTTATTTATTTTATTTTATTTTATTTTTGTATGCATATTTACACAACGACGACATTTTGAGGGCCTGAAAAGGCAACCTTTTGAAACTGGGTTTGAAAGTGCAAGTTTTTGAAAACAATACAAAGTACTGTCATGAAACTCTAGATGGAACAGGCCCGCAGGCTCTAATGCAATCTCATATAATCACATCATTATTCACATAGCACAGCTAATTTGGTTGAACTTGCTGCTCAACATTCAAATACTTGGCTAGTGCTTGCTGTAGCAGTTGCAGCATGCTTCAGAAACCCTCCCACTTCCCCAGCTCCACCTGTATAGATCTGATACATGGTGATTTCATGTATGTTATATATGGGGCTTATTTCATACATGTTATACAGAGTTTGTGCAGCAGCACTATTTCTTACATGCTCACAGCAGCATGTCTGTGGATGTACTGGCATTAGCAAGTCTCAGTACTTGCTCTGCCGCAGCAGCGTAGCAGATCTATTCCACCAAGAACAAACACATTAACACTGCCATGTATGTTACCATGCTAAACACTCAGAGAGTTGCCATGACATAAATACTTTTATCGTCTTCATGTAAACTACAAAAACAAATTTGTAAAAAAGGTGACCTCATGTGCATGTGTATTACATCTTTAGTCTATAGTTATGTCCGCAGGCATGTAGTGTTTCTTTACAAAGGGATATCGCCAACTACTGGCCTGGCATACATAACACAGTTTAAGTTTTATTTTAAAATATAAACTGGGATAAAAATGCAGAAAAAAATTTGGAGGAAAAACTTTTTCCATTTTAAGCACACTGTTGTCATGTAAACATACCATATTTGTTTTCGTCATGCTTGACAAATTTTGTTATTGTAGAATTACTAATGTTATGGTTATATGTGGACTTCCAGCCATTGTGAGATGGCTCAGTGCACATGGACACAGTGATGAATGCATTGTGGGAGGCTATAAATCAATATCTCCTCCTCTCCCTTTCTCTTTCTCTGTCTTGTTCGAGGAGAGCAGTCAGATAAAAATCTAATGGCTAAACGGACACTGGAGGACCAACCCTCAGCCAAGGCAAACTGCACTTCCTGTTTCCACTTTCTATGAGTCTAACATACTCCAGTACCAGTGGTGTAATGTAACAAAGTAATAATACTTCGTTACAGTACTTAAGTATTTTTTGGGAGTATCTGCACTTTACTTGAGTTTTTATATTTCAGCCAACTTTTACTTTTACTCCAATACATTTCCTAATTAAAATTTATACTTTTACTCCGATACATTTCCCCGAAGCATATTCGTTACTTACTACAAAATAGTCAGAAGTCAGAAGAACACGGACTGCAGGAAAGCAGGTTTGACGAATCAGTGGTCTGGCGTTTGCAAGTTAGACTTTGCTCATGTGCAAACAAGAATGTGCACAACCGCGGATGATTCATTTTCCACTCAAGTCTAGTCTGGGGTCTGCGATATACAGTACATCTTCTGCGAAAATATGGTAAGTGTTGTTGTAATGATGTGCAATCTGACATTATCAAGTAGGCTATATCACCAAATCACACACAGAGTGCACACACGTTGATTTATTAGTCTATTAAAACTCAAAATTCCAGGCATTCTAATTTGTAGACTGCAAAAATGCTTCTGTATGCTTTTTAAATTTACATAATTTAATATAGTTACCTTAATCTGTATCACACAAAGAGTACCGTTTTTTTTTTTTCAGATATCAGCATGAACACATTTAATAATCATTTTATACAAGTTCAGTAAAGCAATAAGTGACTTACATTTTAGACACAATATTGCTTGTTTTTGCTCAATTTTGCCAACGAAGATAGTTCCAAACAAAGATTACAGCACTGTTTTGCATATTTGAGCAATGGACGGGGTTTACTTATTGCATGAATCAGCTTTTTTAACGAATCGGTTGAATAAATGATTCAGTGATTCACTCATTAACACAGTCGAATGCTTTGTTTCTGAATGAATCAGTCGTTTGAATGAATCAGTTGATTCTCAATGACTCACTCATTAACAGTCACTTGCTGCCACCTACTGGCGGTTTTTATTTCACATTTCGACTATTTTGTTCATGTGTTAAATTATTTCAAATATCAGTATTCAATGTTTTATGTTAAAACCAAAACATTAGACCTATTTATGCATCTGTAACTGCAGTTTAAATGCATCCATGTCCCCTCTAAGATACATAAACTGTGTAAATACATCTAAATGCCATTTCAGATGTAGATTACAGAAATATTTTCTGATGTTGGAATGAAAGACAATACGTACCGGATGAAGTGCTTCTTATTCTTACTCAAAAATACAAAATGGAAGAAAGAGTTAAAACTGAACACAATCTTGCTACTCAAGCTGTGTATGAACATTATATATATATATATTAGTAAAAAGTGCCTCACTCACAGATCATTTTGTTTTTTAAGTATTTAAATTCAGACATGAAATGAAGTGGTGACATCTGAGTGGGTGAGATGTTTACTCTGCAAAAAGTCTGCACACGTTCCCACTGGTTTGTCCATAAAGCCCAGTTTTCAAAGACGTTGTGAATCTGATAGGTGGGCATTTTTATACTATTGACTGGATAATCAGCCAAACAGTGACACTGGTTTCTCTCATATGACTTTTTGCCTGATTTGAGCTTTGAATGCATTGAAATTCTTCAACTACTAGACAGCATGTGACAACCGAATTTAATGAAATCAAAACTATACGTATGCAGATTTGATGGCTAAATGTAAATGTGCACAAGGGTGGATGGCTATGTGCACATGGGTTGATGAGTTTGTGAGAAGCAGCATTTACTGTGAACCAAGACACTCTGAGGCTGAAAAACCTGTAGGCTGCACTGTAATCACACAAGCTATGTTGATATTTTAGTTTTATTTTCATTAAATGTGCAACCACAGTTATTTCAATTTTGCATCGTATTAGCTTTCCAACTCACAAACCTCCTGCAGTTCTCTTATTTGGAAAACCTTTTTTTTTTTTTTAGAACATACCAAATCATATCGTTAAATGATAACTATTACATATCACAGAATTATTATTACAAACATACGTTATAAACATGTTAAGCATATTTTGACAAACCAACATTTTGAAGGGTCTGTGGCTGTGTTTTGTGTAAATATGGTATGGATGGTTGCCTAGCAACTAGCGGTTCAATTTGATATTTTAAATTTGTGATATTTTTTCCATTGGCATCAGCCTCACTATGTTGTGACTCACAACACCAAAAAACATTTTACAAAACACATACACACACACACACACACACACACACATACTTATATATATATATATATATATATATATATATATATGCATTTAAATGGATGCATCTCTCCTATGGAATGACTACAACTGAAACTGTTTTGTGTACAAATTGAAAGTACATTACAGTTGTTATCAGGGGGTGAATACCGACAGTTGCATTTGGAGGAATCAGACAGTGAAAAAGCGGCTTTAGACTTGATCTGCATATTTTCCGCTCTTCAAGAAAACAAACCACTCAAATGAACCTGGTCGGTGGGGAGGGTACTTGCACGGAGAACTCCACTTCTAAATACATCAGTCAGACAGCAGGAATTCATTTATTATATTAATAATGGTTTGAACCACATTTCTTCCCACTGTGTTGTCTCTTGACCTGCTAGCTGAAAGCTGAGCTCCCACTTTGTCTAGGTCGCTATTTACAGAGAGAATTTTGGCATTTTAAATTGACTAATCACACAAGAGTTGTGTGTATGGCAGCTGTGAGCTGTAGAGATTCTTGCAAATTATTATCAGGACATTCAGAATCCTGCAATTTGACACATATCAAACCTCGAGTTTTGATCTGGGAGTTTTGACCTTTTGCCTCCCACAGTTGTTCAGCTTGTCTGCTGTGCCTCTGAAAAATACACATTTGCTCACAAAGTGATATTATATAAAAATACAGATTTAAAAACAAACAAACAAAAAACAACAAACAAAAAAAAAAACATTTTATTTCAAATTAATTGAGACTAGGATAACTTTTTTTTCTATTCTGATATGCTCATAATTTAATTGAAAAATATGCATACATGTGAATGCTCTACACATGATTCCAAAAAGATTTCAGATCTATCCAGCAGGTAAATAATAATTTTTTTAATTTCAAGTGACTGTAAACTATGACTCAAACATACAGCTGTCACAGAGTCACCATCAAGGCGGAACATTAAAGAACGCGACACGAGTCTCCCAGTGCGGCTTTCCCTTTGTATTGCACTGAAGACTGTGAGATGCATGAAAAGATGTGATGCTCACAGTGTTATGCATTTTTTTATTGTTTTTAAGAAGGTGGGCAGAAATGCCTCTCGCTTTCCAACTTCTTATAATATGTTGTGCAGAGAGGTTTCCCTCCATATTGTGCTTAGTGCTGTGAGATATGTGAAGAGGATGGGCTATTCTGCGGCTCATGTCCCACCTCGATAACTGGGATCCTCACAGTGTTATGACTCTGAGTTAAGAAGATGGGCAGTATTGCTGCTTGCATTCCAATTTCTTATATCTGTGTCGTAATAGGACAGAATGGCATTCTGTGTTCGGCTAAGAGTATGAGAGGTGTGTGTGTGTGTGTGTGAAGGCACTCATCCTTTCAGTATGGTGGAGTGGGTATTCATTCCTAAAAGTGTCCTCTAGGGGACACCGAGTGAGTTCCCATTTGGAAGGGAACGTCTCCGGTTGCACATGTAACCATGGTTCCCTGAGAAGGGAAACGAGACACTGCGTCCCCTTGCCATGCTTCAGGTATTCCTGTGCATGTCTCCTTCAGACAAGGAAGCTGATGACGTGTTCTACAGGTGCCCTTTTATACTCGCGGTCGCATCAGCAGTACATCATAGGCTGTCACCAGCCAATGTCAAGATCATTGTTTCATCAGTAGTATGTAATAGGCTGCACTAGCCAATGTCAAGTTCATTGTCGCTTCAGACACCGGTCACTCTGAAGGCATTCCCCAAAGTGTCCTCTAGGGGATGCAGTGTCTCGTTCCCCTTCTCAGGGAACCAGGGAGACTTTTTTTTTTATTTTTTTTATTATTAATCTTTTAATAACTTTTTAAAAATTAATATCTGAATATATAAATACAATAAGTATACAATTATATGTATGCATATTTAATATACAAATCTGGGGTGATTGTGCGGTATGGCACTCGTAAGATTAAAAACATGACAAAAAGATTACAGACCCCTGATTTACTCAAATATGAATCGTTTTGGACATGGATTATACATGTTCATTTTACATTTTTCACATAAAAACCTCTGAAAATATCCCTACCCTTTGAGTTATTTTAATATTCACTAGCTTTCTATCAAACTATACAACAAGGAATGATGTATTTATGAATGATCCCCTACGGTCAGGGCTTAATTTGTGCCGGAACAAGCCGGATCCGGCATCTCCGAATTTGTCCGAAATCTGATCCGGCAACTCATTTGACAGATCCCCTCACGCGCCAATGAAAGACGTCTGTGTTGACCTATAGCGTGCATATATTTCATGAAAAAAAACTTATATTATGAGCAGGCTTGCCCAGCATCTACATTTGAAACAACAAACTTGAGCGCGCAAAGAGATGCGACGTGACTGCTCTCACAAACCCGAATGCACGGATCCAATACTGATACATATGCGTTTTCTTTCTCAGATGTTTTCTTACGAGGATAATCGCCAGGATGGCCATTTTGACTTCATTTTTTTTGTGTGTATTTGGCCGTGTAAGCGCACCAAGCTGGGAAAAATATCTCAATTTGGTACTCGTGAGGCGGTGCGATATGCGCGCTATGGATGTGACTGTGAGCGCATAGGAACCCCCCTTTGGAGCACGCGAGTATCGAATGGCTTAAACTTAAAGATGTGCAAATGATACAGTTTTGTGACGATGCAACAATGACTCGATTAGGCAAGTGACAATTATGTCGACTGTCCCTAAACCCGAGCAAAAGTATTGTATCGCAGCGTGCAGTAGTGCAGACGAGATGCACTGTTGTGAAGCCGCTTTGAGAGTCACGCTGTTTTCAAATGACTGATTTAATCTGATAGTATGTGTGGATTTATTTACTCATCTAACCTACATGCTCTATTGAATATGATTGCAGGAACTTCCCTCATTATAAACTCGAAAGAAGATTAAACATAATTCTATTATACATAGATTTAAGGAAAAAAATCCATGACTTTTCCAAAACTTTTCCAGGCCTGGAAATGACTGTTTTAAAATTTCATGACTTTTAAATTTTTTTCATGACCGTAAGAAGATGCACGCTGTTAATCACGTAAGCTGGTCCTCCATTGCGCGAATGCTCCGTTACCTCTCCCTCCTCTAATCATGCCGGATCCGTCACCCCACTTTGTTCCGGGACCTCGCAATTTACAAATTAAGCACTGCCTACGGAGCAGAAATCTATGCTTCTCAGTGACTTTGTTGTGGTCTGATCTGATCTCTGCCCACTGATTTGCAGGTTAAATCCCCCGCCGTCTGGTTGCAGTCAGCTTGAAAAGTGTCCTAAGTGCTGCCACATGCATTTCTGGTCAGTGGCCTTAATTTATCCTGACAGCATGTACAAGCTCAGACTGAACCTTAGATAAAGTCCACACAACCCAAGGAGCTATTTTAATTGAAGGAGCTGACATGGTCACTTTCCACTGCCTTGTCAAATGGTAGCTTAAATCGGGGCCATTTATCAAAAACTGTTCACATGGATAAACTCTCACCTGGACGGGGAGCACCGCAGAGTTGCGATTATGTCTTCTGATATGTCTCGGAGAGAAACTAGATTTGGCTTCTTGTGGATAAGGAAGGTTCCCATTTATATAGGAAGTTTTACAGCAACAGTAGATCTTATAGTGCCTTTTATAAATGGAAGCAAAAACAGGTGCATTTTAGCAACCGAAAGGCCTGATTATCCGTTTTCATTACCATGTGCAAACCGAAGCTAGCATGAAGAGTGCAGAGAAAGGCTGTCTCTTTTACAGGCATAGTCACCTGTTTGTCTGATTGTAGCTATTATGAGTGCAGTCTGCTGTTCAAATTTTGATTTCTCATCACCTGTGGTGCAGGGGCGGCTTGTCGGCTATGCATTAGTCCCATCAGAAGCGGCCTTATCATAGAGACTTGGGCATTCTGGGGAAAAAGGTGATATGACAGCCCGTGGGACCCATACAATGCGGTGTGGAAAATCATCTGTGTGACATCCCTAGTGGGGCCTGTATTTACCATGCCTGCTGGGCAGAAAGAAATTGCTAACTTTTTTTCTTAAGGTTCCCAACAGACTTTACTGCCGTGCCAACGATGCCGGAGAAAATTAAATGGGTACAGAAGAACGCTGAGTATCTTCAATGCTGCAGGTGCTAACAAAACCACACAGGTGTGTGGACACCTGGATTACAGCACTCGCTCTCCTCCATGCTGAAGGAGGAAGAGGCGTATGAGTAGATGTAATCACAGTCGTGATGTGAAGCTCCGTTGCATTCGGCGAGGGCGAGCTGCAGTCTTGGTGCATATTGACCTACGTCCAATAACGTTCCCATACAAAGGATGATGCACTATCTTCTGACCTCAAAACGGAGGAAGTTCTTCACTTTGATGTCTGATCTAGTTTCTCTTTGTTCTTTACCTCGGGGTTCTGTGTTGCGCTGATTATTGCACCCTAAAATAAGGCAACAGTTTCAACTGAAGATGTCTGATTTATAAAACTTAAAAATAAAACTTAAAAATAAAACAAGGGTCAATGACAAATAAGGTCTTGCCCGATAAAGGATAAATCTGTTAAAAAATCTTCTTTAAACACATGTGCCAAATTTGTAGAAATGTACTCTTTGTGTTCTTGATGGTTTCATATGCTTTTGAAAACTTTACACTATTTACCAACATTATATTAACATATTTCCATTTTTCGTGATGTGAAGCTCCGTTGCAATCGGCGAGGGCGAGCT
The DNA here is from genome assembly GCF_001515605.1 of Sinocyclocheilus anshuiensis. Classification (NCBI taxonomy): domain Eukaryota; kingdom Metazoa; phylum Chordata; class Actinopteri; order Cypriniformes; family Cyprinidae; genus Sinocyclocheilus; species Sinocyclocheilus anshuiensis. Next base: position 1,248,758 of record NW_015539849.1, read on the forward strand.
GCAGTCTTGGTGCATATTGACCTACCTCCAATAACGTTCCCATACAAAGGATGATGCACTATCTTCTGACCTCAAAACGGAGGAAGTTCTTAACTTTGATGTCTGATCTAGTTTCTCTTTGTTCTTTACCTCGGGGTTCTGTGTTGCGCTGATTATTGCACCCTAAAATAAGGCAACAGTTTCAACTGAAGATGTCTGATTTATAAAACTTAAAAATAAAACTTAAAAATAAAACAAGGGTCAATGACAAATAAGGTCTTGCCCGATAAAGGATAAATCTGTTAAAAAATCTTCTTTAAACACATGTGCCAAATTTGTAGAAATGTACTCTTTGTGTTCTTGATGGTTTCATATGCTTTTGAAAACTTTACACTATTTACCAACATTATATTAACATATTTCCATTTTTCTGCATGTTGGTCACACTACATGACTTTGATTTGACGCACAATGTTTTTCAAATATCAAGCAGTGAAGCAGTTAAATAAGATATGATTATGCTGTACTATGTAACATTTTTTTTTTCATCATTATGAAATTAATTGTATAACCCTGACATTTTTTTTTATTTGCTTCCTCAAAGAAAATTGATTTTAAAAATTAAAATCACGCTTATCATAGAAGACATATTCAAGTATGTTTGAATTGCATTTTACTGTATTGTTAATTATAACTTTTCACAATCATTAACCAACATTGACTATTGTGAACTTATGTAATATCTGGTTAATTTGGGGTATTTTTTTATTATTATTTTTCCTCCTCCTGGCACAGAAAGAAAGCAAGAAAGCATTTTAATGTACTGTTAATTCTAATTTTTGACAGTATCCTTTTAAGCCACATTGACCATCGTCCATTGATTTGGGTGCCACCTTCTGATAAATTGATAAAACAAAACAATACAATAAAATAAGAAGCTATAAATGTATTAATGTATTAATTTATTAATTGATTTATTTTTATATTTTATATTTATTGATTTATTTGGTAACACTTTACAATAAGGTTCATTAGTTAAGATTAGTTAACTACTTTAGGCTAAAGGAATTTTCCTCACAGATAGTAATGTCTGTAAGGTCTTGTATCAGCACTTCAGTCATCAAAAATCCATATTCTCCTTGATGTTACTCAGACATGAGTGTCATTTCATATGAACCCTCATCAATTAATCGGTAGTGACTGCAGTTTGTCATCCGAGAGGATGTATGCTAGAATCCACTCCCAAGGGTGCTTGAGTAACCTCTCTCAACCTTTTCAAAGGACTAAATAAGTCATTGGCAGACCCAGCATGAAAACGAAAGTAAATTAGGTTTTGGGACAAGGGTACACTGCAGATTTCATTAGGATCCCAGAGGTAACCTGATGCACCTGTTCCTGCCGCTCGACGGGAGATGTCTGCAACATGACCACAAGATTAATCAAGATTGACAAGAAGTGTCTTGGCCAAGGTGATGATTTCTCGGGCAGCAAAGCCCTGACATGACTAATCTACATTGAGCCAATGAGATTTATGACAGAATCCTGGGATAAGGCAGCATCAAACCGAACAAAAGGTACAATCATTAAGTCTCACACTAAAGCACTGGCAAATGTACAATCATGTGATCAGACCAGTGTGAGGGGAATGTTTTATTAACAGTAGTGGACAAAACCATGACACATGATTCATGAGGTTTTCGCTGGGCTATCAACTTCGCAAAACAACTCCTATGCAGTTATATTCATGTTTTATTCTTTTTATTCATTTTAGGATTATTACAGTTTAAAAGAACTGTTTTAAATTTTAATATATTTTACAGTGCAGTTTATTCCTGTGATGGAAAGTCTAAATTTTCAGCATCATTACTCCAGTCTTCAGTGTCACTTGATCCTTCAGAAATCATTGTCTTATGGTGATTTGGTGCTTAAAAATAATTTATTATTGTTATCAATATTGAAAATATTTGGTAGAAACTGTGATGCACTACAATTTGGGGTAACTAAAAGAAAATAAAAAATAAAAAAACACTCTATCATGGTTTCCACAAAAATATTAAGCAGAAAAACTGTTTTCAATATTAATATTGAGGATAATGATAATGACCATTTTAATACTCGAGCAGCACCAGTTTTAACTGATAACAATTGAGCAGCAAATCATCATATTAGAATGATTTCTGAAGGGTCATGTGACACTAAAAACGGAAGTAATGGCTACTCAAAATTCAGCGTTGCTATCACAGAAATAAATTAGGCTACACAAAAAGAAATAAAATAGTAAACTTTTTTTTTTAAAGGAATAGTTACCCTTACAAATTAAAATGAAATCAGTATTATGTACTCACCCTCATGTAATTCTACATTTTCAAAGAAGCTTTTTCAACACTACACACTGTCTCCAAACTCCAGTGTGTAGGTGACCAGTAAACAATATTTACTCAAAAAAAAAAAACAAAAAAAACTTAAATGATTTAAAAAATAAAAAAATTAAATAATAATAAAAAAATAAAAAATTAAATACAACACTTAAAAAGGTTGGTACTTGTAGTTAGTTCTGCAGGCTAAGAAAATAAATAAATAAATAAAACTATGCACACATCAAATGCAGCTAAATTCAGAATAGCTCAAGCCAAACCTCTATCGTAATGAATCCCAGGTGGGTCTATACTATGAATAACAGGTATTAACATTTCAGAGTACTGCCAGATATACAGAGATGGGCTGTGAAACCTTCAGAGCATTTTTCTGAGACTTGCCACTTCTAAACATTCCTCCGTGCACAACTTGAGCTCAAAGCACCTTTGTGAGAGAGAGTGACAGGTTGACTTTAACTCTTCACTGCAGGACCATGCCTGAGAAACTGACAGCATTTCAGCGCTAAACAAACTACAAAGTGTGCACTCACAAGAATAAACAAAAATAATAGGTAATTGCTAAACTAACCCTGCCCATACAAACTCATATAATCAGAAGCATTCTGATTAAATAATTACAGTGATGTTCAGGATGAAATACAATCTTAATAGATACTGTGCAGAATACACTCTATACTGCAAACTATTTTTGCAAAAACAGTATCACGCTTTATACATCTATAAATATTTCAAGCACTGTTGTTACATGACCCTTTAATGAGGGACGTTGAAGTTATCCATTGTGTGTGTGTGTGTGTGTGTGTGTGTGTTGAAAATCACAGCTGATTTTACATATAATAAGGAAACTATATAATAAGGAAATAGCTCATTGCATTATGGGATATAATTCACATACACTTTATGGTCATCTGGGTTTTCAAAGCATACAAAAAATTACATGCAAGCACACACTGCAGTATAGAAATATCGTATGCTATACACATTAAAAACTACAAAACACAAAACTAAAGTAACTTAAAAGTCCTTACACAAGACAGGTAACATACAAATAAGCTGCGTCCCAATTCATAGGCTACGTCCTTCGAAGTGCGCATTTGAAGGCCGATTGCGTCATGGGGGCGCGACGAAGACCATCCCAATTCACGATGCATCCTCCGAAGGCTGCATTTGAAGGCCGACTGCATCACCGCGGTGCGACGAAGGCTGTCGCAATTCGAACGCGACTTCAAATGTGCCCTCCGTTTCTCCGGCAAATGAAGGATACATCAGATGGATCCTTAGCAGCCGATCCTATCCCAGAATTCATAGCGTGCCGGTGGCGACGGGACTTTTATTCAAACAAAATAGAGGGTGATGGTTCTGTGGCTGCCGACGAACACACTTATAAATGTAAGTATTGTGTTTTAATATGCTCAAATAGCTAGCGAAACAAATGTTAAAAGCCAGGGGTCTTAAAAAAATGTGAACAGATTCATTTGTTAGGTGGTCTGAGGCAAAAGTTCTTGTATTTATTAAATTGAGGGACAATTAGCCCTCACCCATATATAAAGCCCACAACAATAAGACAAGTTGGCCTATAAGACTACTTAATAAGTAGACAAGTCTTTCACTTTCACATATTTTCATGTATTTTTATTTTATTTCATTTTTTATTTTTATTTTATTATTTATTTATTTATGTTGTAGCAAGATATGTCCACAAATGTTTTAGGCAAACTTGATTATCCATAAATATGATTTCTGAAGTATTTTGTATGCACGTCCTGCTGTCATATTTGCTAACCTTAAGATTGCAGCGCTGTCTTAATAATTTTCTTTCCTTTTTCTCTTATTTTAGGACAGTTCTGGAGAAAATGGTGCTTCTGGGAAACTTAAAAATTAAATGAATGAAGTTGTTTATTACTTTTGTAATTTAAGTTATTTGTAAATGAAGCAAAGTCATTTCTGTGTATTGTTTTAGTTTAAACTTGTAAATAAAAGACAATAAGTAGTTCTGTAAATTGTAAATTTTTGCAAAGCAAGTTATAATTTGTAAATGACAGAAATTATTCTATACATTTTTTTTTTGCCTCTGAATAACATTTGCAAATGAAAGAAACTGTTCTATACTAAAAGTAATTTTTACAACTAATTACAAAATAACTTCAATTCAACATCAGAAAAACAACATCAACATTTAATTAACAATACATAAAAAATATTGGAAAATTAATTGTTATGTGCGCTTTCATTCAGCTGAGTAGTGAGACCCTGGTGGAGCTGCTGGACCTGGACGGGCTGCCATAGAGAGCCTGGAGCAGCCTCTGCCAGTGGGGCATCATCTGGGATGGTCTCCAGAGTGTTTGAGTGCATATTTCCACTGTCCAGCACTGGGACGTTCAGGTTTATCCTGCAGTACAGGGGTCTGGTCTGATTTAAGGAAATGAGGAAAGCACTAATTGTGTAGAGCTATGAAAAGGTAATTGGTGGAAGAAATATGAGTTACTTTAGTAAAGTACTTTCAGTAACTACTATTAGCACATTAAGGAAAAAATGCATGCATTTAAAACCTTAAGTAAAAGTATTATTCTTCATACTGTAATGTACTTAAGGTATGAAGAGTAAAAGTAAAAGTAGCCTATGTATTCTGCAAAAAAAACACTATATATGATGATCCTGCTTCTCTATTGGTCTATCACTGCTGCACTACAGTGCACTGTATGTTGCATTTTACTTCTGAATATGTTCAAGGTTGTTACATTTAAAATACTTTATATAGGCCTACTGTTGGGCAGTTTAATGTATAACAGTGCATGATATTGTAAAGGACCATGTTTTTGTATTGTATCTGTCCTGTGAGAAAAAAAAAACAAAAAAAAACGCAGTACTTCTCATTTGTATGTGAATACTTATGGAATGTATTTCGTTATGCTCCACCACTTTGTTATTTTGGAGATGAAACAAACAAAGTGTATTGCTAGAATATTAACAAACAGTTGCTACAACTGCGAACCATATCAAGGCTGCTTCCGAAGCACTCGGACCGGTCTAGCCTACGGAGGACTCTTCTTGTTGCCTAGCAACCCAATACTTACATTTAAAGTGTAATTCGGTAATTGAAAGTCAAAAACTAACTATTCAGGCTCCAGTTAATTTCATTTTCATTAACAAATAACATCTATGGCAGCTCTCTTCTCGCACCGTTGCTACACGACAGGAGCGGCGTTAGGGAAAACCTGCTGGTGCAATCAGGAAATCCAGCGAAGGCTAGACTCAGAGCATCCTTCGACGACCGCATTGGCCGCATCCTTCGAAGGGCCTGTCCTCCGAAGGATGCGGTCTTTGAATTGGGATGCAGCTATTGTTGTCACATTATCAAATAAAGAAATTAATCTGTGACAAAAATGTAACTTTAAATGGCCAAAATCCTCCACACATTTAAAATATGTGAGCATAAAATGCTCCTGTATTTAATTATTATTTTTTTTAATCCATTATCTAACATTTTATATATTGCATAATATTCTATTAGGTCTAGCAAGTGATTGGTTTAGCCAAAACAAGCAGTAGAATAATCTTTACTAGCAGAAAAAAAATATGCCCTCATAAAGTTAAAACAAATGTCCTTGAAAATCAATCACAGAGTGCAATTGCTGCCCATAAATAGAAAAAAAAGGTAATTTCTGACTCAATATTCACACTGCAGACATAACATATGAAAAACGGTATGCTATTCTAAACATAACAGTAGAAAATACCAACATATGCATGGCTGATGTAAGGTTCCTGTCATTCATTTTGTATTGTATGATTATGTATTTTATCTTGGTGGATTCTAGACCAGAATAATTAATTACCAAAATATGTCTGCTAAGAGTCTATACTTATACTGACACGTATAAATGAACCACAAACAAAAGAAAATAAACCCAGGACCTGAAAAAAATCATAAAAACTTTAAGCGTGACAGTCTTCAAAAATGACAGCTAAAAATGATGTACGCCGTTGTAAACGGCTCTGTCATGTCTGTAAGTCTCAAACGCCGCCCCCTCACAGGGATCAATATGAGGAAGGAACCACAGGGAACAAATGAAATAGCGAGCAGCGGGAGAGAAGCTTCAGTTGCCGCGGTGATCAATACATGTATCAGTGGCTCTGAATCACGGGCAGACATCAAAGGGAAGGCTCTGTGGGGCACTCCTTGTCCCGGGAAAGCAAGCGGCTGAAGTTCAATCCCCTGCAAGTCGGGAGAACGTATGAGAAACAGCATCCCTGCCTCTTGTCTTCAAAATTATGCTGTATATGTGAGCTTTGCTTCATTTGATGTAGTGTTCGTGCATTTCTTGTATCTGTACTTGCCCATGCAAGTGGAGCGGTGGGATATCGCAGAGATAAGGGCAAGTTTTGTGAGTTGCCTCGTACTTTATTTGTCTCAGATCTGTGGAAATCTAAAATCTTATTGCTCTGCTTGGCATTGAAATCAATACGGCAAAATAGTGCAAACTACACTCTAAAAAAAGCTGGGTTGTTTCAACCCAAATTTGGGTCAAATATGGACTAACCTAACCTTTGGGTTAAATATTTAATTTAAAAACTAGAAAAAAAAAGAAAAAACAAAAGTTAGGTTTAGAGTGCAGGTACCCAATAAAACATTTGAGAGAGAGAGAGAGAGAGAGAGAGTATGACTGTAGATTTTAAACAAATACACAAAGTATTAATTCAAATAATAGGCTAATTCTATTTTACTCATCCTCATGTTATTTCAAAGTACGCTGTTATTTATTTAACGCAAAAAAATGCAAGTTAAGTCAAAAATATTAAATATGACAAAAAAGAAAACAAAAATGTGAACGTCAGCTCCCGGTGTCACCCGCTTCCAGTTATTTTTAGCTGTACAAAACAGCTTGTTTTGCTGCTTCATATTGCAAACTAGAATTTCTTGTCATGTAATTGTAATGTTTTGTCGTAATTATAAACACACTGGTTTGTAGTGCAAAGCGTTTTAACGTTTACTTTGTTATTAGTCTAGTCAAGAATTGGAAGTCTCGCACACTCACAGAAAGTAGCTTACTTCCGCGTTGCAACATAAGGTGGATTGGCCTTCATAGTCAGGCAAGATCTGTGTAGTTATTCTTCAAAAACAATTATCCTTGTGTGTTCCACAGGTAAACAGCATACAGGTTTGGAATGATATTAGGGTGAGTAAATAATGACAGAATTTTTAATTTTTAGGTTAATTATTCCTACATAGTACACTACATAGTATTCATCTAAATGTCATGTAATTAAAAAAAAAAAAAAAAACAGTAAAAGATCACAGTAAATTGCTAACCATAGGGAAAAATCAGCGGTCTGTCTCAGCATGAAGTCTTTTATTAAACAATACATTTTAAGCCATAATGAACCTTCACAGTGCCTCTCTCCAACCGAGGTATCTTTTTGTACTGTTTATGTTGGCAATTATCTCGGTCTGGAAGCCACACTTTGTAAGTTGCCAGGGCCTGCCCTCCTGATAGCACTTACTCAAAGCAGAATCACAAAGCACATTAAAATGCATTTGGTTTAATCAGGTTGCATTGCATATGCAAATTTGGTTGGTGATTATGTTTTTTTTTTTT
>NW_015539849.1:1256778-1257288 GCF_001515605.1 Sinocyclocheilus anshuiensis
GTTATTTTTTTTTTTTTTTTTTATGGTAGCAACTACATTTTTAAGGTATACTTTCCCACCAAAATAAAATGTTATCACTAATCACCTTTACCCTGCTCCAACTTTGCTTATGTAGTGCTTCCAGAAATGCCAGATAAGTTGGATCGAACAACACTATTGGACAATACCATGTACATGATCTTAATTACTCAAGGCAATTTAATAGCGTTTTTGCAGCCTTGAAGTGGAAGGGGACTCCTCATGAATGGCCGTTCTAAACAAAAGTGAACAGCTTAATCTCCCACAAGGCTGTTATTGAATAGTCTATTTGACAACTTGCCAGATTGTAATCTTAATGTTATATATTTTCATATGTATCCAAATATAGCACTGAATTTAGCAGCACATGGCCTGTTGAATGAAAAGTGTTTTGGTTACTGCATGTAAAAGTCAAGTAGAACAAGTTGTGATATATTATACAAATTATCAACACCCATGAAAAATATTTTAATATGTTCAAATAAGTTCCGT
>NW_015539849.1:1257763-1258130 GCF_001515605.1 Sinocyclocheilus anshuiensis
GTTATTTTTTTTTTTTTTTTTTATGGTAGCAACTACATTTTTAAGGTATACTTTCCCACCAAAATAAAATGTTATCACTAATCACCTTTACCCTGCTCCAACTTTGCTTATGTAGTGCTTCCAGAAATGCCAGATAAGTTGGATCGAACAGGAAGTACATATTGTTTGATATCTTCAAAATATCCAAAACAAGGCAATTAGTCACTGGCAATCACTCAGAATGCAAACGTCACGCATTGACTCACTTTTTTCAAATAAAATGAATACAAAAATAATAAAATTAAATTAAAATTACAAATAAAAATGCACGTTTCAAATTAATTCATCCTAAAACACAAATGTTCCAAATACATAAACAATATATATA
>NW_015539849.1:1258193-1267707 GCF_001515605.1 Sinocyclocheilus anshuiensis
AACTTTAACAGCCACTGAATTAACATCAATAATGTCCTTCTGTAAGAACAGGGGTTATGGATGCTGTGCGTTGAGTGTTTATTAAACTTGTGCAATAATACACACACTTGCTTTTTTTTTTTTTAATAATACATATATATATATATATATATATATATATGACAAACTATTACTTTACAGCATTTCATATACTGTCAATTTTTATTTCTCATGATAGTACAACATTTCAAAGAACGTTTAACTGTATTTGTGTTTCATTGGATTGCATTCCATATGCACATTCAGTTGCAGTCTGAAATTACTAACAGCGTTAGTTTTTTTTTTTTAGATGACAGCACACAGTAAATTACATTGATGAGTGCTTCCTGTCCATCTCCTGTTGAGCCGATCATGCAACATCCCATTTGGAACTGTCATAAAACTCAGTTTTGTAGCGAAGCGTCTCTGAATAATTAATTTGTCAACAATATATGCATGGAAATGCATATGCACCCTCATAATTTATTTAAATGGCAGCATCCTTCAGCCACTTCCTAACAAGAAAAAAGGTCTAATACAATGTCAAAAAAACCCGTAAAATCTGATAATGTTAAGAGATGAAAAATAAGAATTTACTGCTGTTTTGACTGAAATCTAAATCTCATTATCAAATCTAAATATCTCATTATCACTTCAGTTTCTATAAAGTTTTATCTTTGGTTGTTTTCACAGTTGATTTGATATACAGGTGTTGTTTCAAAGATGAAAATTATACGCCATCAATAGCAGTTCACATCTGCTTTGCTTTCTTGCCGATTTTGAACCATACTGAAATTCACACAAACTGTACCCAAGACCATTCAAATTAAACAAAGGAACTAAACTTACAGTAGAGAGAGCAAGCACCCTTAAACCACCTCAATGATTTCGGCAATGCTGTAGACAACAATAAAACCTCCTTCATAACTATGACTTCTGCCGCAAGGCACAATTTTCTTTCCTTCATTCCTCACCCTCCATGATTACGGTCCTCTCACACATCCCTGATTTACAAAAGCACTCCCTCCTGTCAGCCTGCTGCTGCAGCTACACCCATATCACAGAGTCTGATTTACTACAGTGCATGCAAAGAAAAAAAAAAAAAACACTGGAAGACCAAAATGCTTTTAGGAGCACAAAAATAGCAGGTCCAGACAAAGATTGCCTTTGCAAAAACATTCCATTTCTGCTAACAACATTGTAAAATACGGTTTATGGAGAAGTTGTTAGCTGTTGCTACTAATAAAGTGGTCTAATGCTGCCTTCAAGACAAGTGCACATGGGAAATTCATGCCTTTGAGTTTGGTGTTCATTATTACGATTTTCACAAAATCACGATTTTAAGTTGGAAACATAACACAGATCCTAATTAAAACGAAATAATTATATTGTGAATGATAAACCTAAATAACTACATCTAAATTAAAAAATATAAAACCTTTTCATTTCTGTCACATATACATGGTATCACAACTAAATGGTTTTGTTACATAAAGCAAACTGCGAAAGTTGAGTGATTAACTTTACACTATTCACTATAAATTCCTTTGCTCACTGATCTCTCGCTCTCTCTCTAATGTCCCTTCTAATGTCTCAACGTGTGTATCATCCAGATTTCTGAGTTTCCCACTTGTACATACAACTTGACTTGGTCATTCATGTGCTAAGAAATCATAATTATGATATTTCTGACTCCACTTCAAAAGCACAAAGCTCACTTTCTCCTTCTATGGAGATATTTAAGTATTGGAACATTTGCAGAGATGCAGAGATACATCAACTGGTCAAGTCATTCATTTTCAAATAGTTTTGTCAGGGGCTGTTGGCGATGTGATTCTTTATGTACTGTATTAAGACACCTACTAGGAAATCTAGTCTCAGACAAACTTTCAAGGCAACGACTCATGCTTTCAAGCAACCTTTAGACCAAATACCGTATGCAGAATACAGAGTTACAAATACAGTTATGCATAAACAGAATTAAAATCCACTGATCTACGCAACCCAGGCTCAATGGGGGGACAAAAGCCTGTGGCAATTTTACATTGCTTACATCAATGCTTCTTGCATGTTGTGTGACACTTTCTATCAAGTCCAGTGAGTGGCGCTAAAAGTGTGTGCAGTTCTATCTGAAAAAGATGAATGTGAATTTGGCAATGATTTATTATGCTGGTTGTATCATGGCAGTTCGGAAATGTCTGTTGAGAGGTGCTAAAATGTTATTGCTTTATCGCTTTTAAAAATGATATACCAGCCTACACTAAACTGTACCCTAAACCCAATTGATAGTGTCAACAAAAGCAAATGTGAGATAAAAAAAGCATTTCCAATTTATGTAAATATGCAGTGACATGTTGCGATGACTACAAATGTGAATATAGACAGCTAAGCCCCACGTACAGCTAGATACAATAGTCAACTTGACATGCTAGAAACAGCTAGACATGGCAAATCTGAACCTCAACAATATCATTTTTAACCTGTAACTGTTTGATGGCAGAGCCACAAATATAGTTGTTAAATTTGGATATTGTAATATGCTCTGGTAGACCCAGGAAATCTAAAAGCTCAACCAAGAGAGTCCAAAAAAGAAGTAATGCTCAATCATTTTCTTAGCCACTTTCCATTCAAAAGCAATTAATTCTAAGTAATTAATTAAAAATAGCATTGCAATACAAAAATGTTTGGTACACTTGGCCTACGTCAATTTTGAATTCGTTTTAAAGATGTTCTGTATGCTAACATTGTTCGCTAGCATGGCTGACTGTCCCTGCTAAATAGGTACTGGGTTACTTCCTGGCACATGGGCATGCGATTTGCATTTTATAATTACTTTTGTTTTGTCTTGTCATTCAATTTCAAATTATTATATGCACAATCTTTCAGTTTGTGAATTGAAATGCCAGCAAGTCTTTTAAAAATTAGCAAGGCTGTGCAATAGACAAACAAAAACATGATAGCAAATATGAGTAAACGCAAATGAACAATATAGTATTTTTCAACTTGGATACACACTATAACGTATACACAAGGCAATAGCTCATGCTAATGTGCCAGAAACATAAATAATTTAGGCAAAACTGGTAACGCATTCTTGCTTCCACAGAATTTTCAGAACAATCTCAGTACTCTAGCACATTTCCTATTATAAACACAGTATATTTTATGTCTTTATACACAGAAACATAATTAATATTTCATCTTTTCTTTTTTTTTTCTTTTGATGTGATTGACTGGCTGGTTTAATTAAACTCAAGTTTATACGTTTATCACTTTTCACAATACATTTTGGAAAGCAGCTTGTTCCAATATTACAGTTAGGAAGTATTCTGTTATCAGTCAGTGATGAATGTGTCCATGTCCATATGGCAGTAATAATGATTACAATTTAACGATAATATTTGACACTTTGATTGATTAGAATTTAAGGAATAGTTCACCCAAAATTGAAATGTTGCTGAAAATTTACTGACCCACAGACCATCCAAGATGTAAATGGTTAGTTAATTAGTTTCTTCATCAGAACAGATTTGGAGAAATTCAGCATTCCATCACTTGCTCACCAATGGCTCCAGTGAATGGGTGCCGTCAGGTCTTGTGAAGCAAATGAGTTGCACGTTTGTAAGAAACAAATTCATCAAGGCATTGAGGCAAATGATGACCTTAAATAAACAAAATAGAAAAGTTGAAATCCTTAATTAGTTTCAATAATAACAACAACATTTTTTTCACTTTTTGTTCAAGATTTTGGAAATGTGATACACACACACTTTTTGTTCAATATTTTGGAAATGTGATACACACACACACACACACATACATATATATATATATATATACAGGTGCATCTCAATAAATTAGAATGTCATGGAAAAGTTCATTTATTTCAGTAATTCAACTCAAATTGTGAAACTCGTGTATTAAATAAATCCAATGCACACAGACTGAAGTAGTTTAAGTCTTTGGTTCTTTTAATTGTGATGATTTTGGCTCACATTTAACAAAAACCCACCAATTCACTATCTCAACAAATTAGAATACTTCATAAGACCAATAAAAAAAAAAATTTTTAGTGAATTGTTGGCCTTCTGGAAAGTATGTTCATTTACTGTACATGTACTCAATACTTGGTAGGGGCTCCTTTTGCTTTAATTACTGCCTCAATTCGGCGTGGCATGGAGGTGATCAGTTTGTGGCACTGCTGAGGTGGTATGGAAGCCCAGGTTTCTTTGACAGTGGCCTTCAGCTCATCTGCATTTTTTGGTCTCTTGTTTCTCTTTTTCCTCTTGACAATACCCCATTAGATTCTCTATGGGGTTCAGGTGAGTTTGCTGGCCAGTCAAGCACACCAACACCATGGTCATTTAACCAACTTTTGGTGCTTTTGGCAGTGTGGGCAGGTGCCAAATCCTGCTAGAAAATGAAATCAGCATCTTCAAAAAGCTGGTCAGCAGAAGGAAGCATGAAATGCTCCAAAATTTCTTGGTAAACGGGTACAGTGACGTTGGTTTTCAAAATTTGACCATATATATATGATTGGGATAACTGGTACAATATTCTGTAAAATGTGTTAATCCAACCGAAAAAATACTGCAATATCCAGTTACAGAACAGTATCATAAAAATTATTTTAAAAAAGTGTCGCTGACATTTTCTTTGTTATTTTTGGCACTGATAAATTACTTATTAGTTTAATATATTTTGCTCAGAATCGTATCAGTACAAATGACATTTCATTTTACGGAATAGAAATGCAATATTCGCATAAAAAGGCTTAACAGGCTAGTGTGGTTCCTTTCATGATCAGCTTATTGATGTCTCTGCTTCAACCCTTCCCCTTTAAAGTATCCGTGCCAAATGAATTCAAACAAACCAGCGTTTCCTGTATTAAGCTCTGTACCAATTATGAGACTTGATCAATAACACCCTCCCTCTAGGTACCACTCAGACACAGGGCCGGAAAACCTTCTGTGGCCACCCTTGGAGGAGTGCTCTCCATAGTGAAACCCTAATGAGATACATCGCTATGACATCTAAATCAATATCCATGTTAAATATAAATATGTACATAGTTTGGTAGCTCATGCTTGCTGGAGTCTGGTGGAAAGCTGCACATAAATCAATGACTCTGCCCGTAATGTAATGTAACACCCCTCTTTCCCCCCGTTTGTTCTGAGATCTAAGCGTAATGCAGCACAAATGTAATTTCTTTACAAGCAAATTCATATCTGATATCAAATTATAGTTTAGATATGATAAGAGAAATACATTTTTATCTACATATGGAAATAAAGATCTGATATTGATCTGTAATTTCCACTTAGAGGTCAATGCAGGCACTTTTATGTCTTTTTTTTTTTTATCTACGTCCTCTAAGGTCTCAGAAACTTTTCAAATTGCCTTAATCTATATTTGCTATTTTTCAAATGCATTCTATGTATATACATATCTTAAAGGAATAGTTCACCCAAAAAATGAAAATGTACTCACCCACAGGCCATCCAGGATGTAGATGGGCTTGTTTCTTCATCTGAACATATTTGGAGAAATTTAGCATTACATCACTTGCTCAACAATATAGCATATGCAGTGAATGGGTGCCGTCAGAATGAGAGTCCAAACAGCTGATAGAAACATCACAATAATAATCAAATAATCCACAAAACTCCAGTCCATGTATTAACATCTTGGTAAGTGAAAAGCTGCACGCTGGTAAGAAACAAATCCATTACTAAGGTGTTTTAACTTTAAACCGTCACTTCTGGACAAAATATGAGTAATCAGAAGTCTTTAGAAGAAAAAGCTTTATTACCAAGTATGTTTACACACACACACACACACACACACACACGGAATTTGACTTGGCGACAGGAGCTTCTAGTGCAGAAGAAAGTACAGACATAAGAAAGTACAGATATAATTTGTGTAAATGTCTCATCATCAAACTGTAACAAACTCTAAAAGTATGAAGTTATTCCGTTTCAGAATGAAATGGCTAAAATCATAATATCAGACTGACTACATTTATATCTCTGTTATTGTTATAGCCATATTTAGATCATACTGATAGCCCACTGTCCATCACATCCAGCATGACTTGAGGCGAGTCCAGGATCAATACTTCGGGCGATGAGGATAAGCAGCCCTTAACAGCCTTAATATGATTGAATCCATCCTGTAGCATTTTTCCATACAGCACCAATACTGGATTTAGCTGTTCTTGCTCTGCAAACTGATTGTTGTATTGATTGTGAATATCTAAATTTCCCATCTGTGTTGATCCTCTGCCTCTGGAGAAGGGTATTAATGAGACACTCCAGATATCTCATGCATCATCACAATCCAGGCTGCCACTGACTGGAACAAGTGAGGGTAAATAATTAGCTCTTTATACATGCTGCTACCAAGAGTGGATATATAATTCTAATATATATTCTGTAAAATAACTATAAAATACATACTGTATTCTTTAAAATAATAGCTATAACAAAACATGCAATTTCAGTACTGCTAAATTGATGTAAAATTATTTTCTTGAACCCTGACCTTGGCAGAACAGTTTACAATATAAGATAATGCAGGGACAGGTTTATATTAAATAGTTAAATAATATACAGTAGACTAGCATGGGGAAATGTAATTCAAATAATGGTGCAGCAGTCTCTGTGTTTTATTTTTTTGTGTGTGTTACTCAAATTAACCCACCCGACTTATTACACTAGTGGGGTTCAAGGGCAAAAATGTACCAGCCCACGAAAATATTGCTTGTAATTCTCCCATTATGCTATATTGTTACCAAATCTTGGATTCAATCTTTTTGTCAACTTGTTTTATTTCAATAAGCACAGGTTTTGTATTTCTTTTTGGAACTGATTGATTATGCATCTCAGTTTTTGGGTGAACATTGCCAAACTTATCCACAAACAATGTTTTTTCCCAACTGAAAAACTGAGATTTACAAGCAATTTTAAAAGGCAGTCATGTTTGAACACCAAATTTGGTAAAGAATGTGAATCTTTATCAAATTTGATAACTGATGGGAGCTTCTTTTTTTTTTCACTCAAAAACTGAGATTTGCAAGCATTTTTTAAAAGGCCAGTCATTTTTGAACACCAAATTTGGTAAAGAATTTAAAAAAAGATTCACAATGTACAAATTCATACAAAATCATCAAATCTTGTAAAATAGCTACATTTGTCTGTGAGATCATGTTGATTCTAATGATAGTAGTAGACATAAAAAGTAGTACACCAAATATTGTGCAAAACAGCATATTTTAATTTAATGTAATTATTTCTCAGTACTGAATAAAATTATTCAAATATTGAATGCTGATATAGTTCTTTGCTGAATCTGCCATGTGCTCAGAATGCATTTTGAGATTAGTCTTATATATAAAGGATACACTTGTTGCCATAAAGTTGGGCTAAAATGAGCTATTGCAGAAGGTAGCATAAATTGAGACTGCGTTCACATCATGAATGATGCCTCAAAAAACTTGCAAGGCAGCTTAGAGGGTTTTGAGTCACAGCCAATTTTGGAGTGTCCTTGATTCAGCCTAGAAGTATGATTTTCAAGGATAAGTGAAAATTAGAAAATAAATAGCCCACTTAACACTGTATTCATGAAATCAAACACTATTTTGTTGTGTATCAATGGTACTATTGAGATGTGATGAAAGATATGTGGAGGAGGTTTGATTTTTCCACGTTTAGACATACAATACCAAAGAACACCTTAGATTCGCACACTGAACTGCTCACATTATGGAGGTTTTTGACTACACCATCAAGAGCTACTGCATGGGGTGACCACACGTAACTTTTATTAAAAATATTCTTCTCTTTAAAAACAAACAAACATTGTTTTGTATTTGTGGAGAAGGTTTTGGAGTAGGGGAGTAGGTTTTGGAATGGCAGGGAGGATCAATTTGTTTTCACACCCCCCAAAAAAAGCTGCATGAAGATTCTTTAAGAAATCGTACATAAGGTATACACGTACATTTTGTGTGTTTGAATGTAGACAATACAACAGCACTGTATTGAATGCATCTTTGTGCATCTCTAATGTTGTTCATGTTTTAGATCAACAAATTATTTTACATCTATCTAAATATACTGTTAAATATACAATGTATGTTCCCTTATAGCACACTTTATGTACAAATACTGTATTGTACTGTATGAATACTAATAAGATCATGTAGAATAAAACATATTATTTTATATAATTCAAAGTGGAATATTGAGCGATGCATCTCGAAATTACATTCCATAGATTTTAAGAATGATTAAATATATTTGCAAAAAATGCAAAAAAATATTGAAAAATGCACCACATTTGAGGTCTTTATTTGATATTATTATTATTATTATTATTTAAGTATGTAATTAAGTATAAAAATTAAATGGATGATTTCACAGAGCCTCAGAGAAAAGGATAATAGTGTAAAAAGCTTTCTACAACTCCCAGTAAGTGACCTTTGCTTTTAGAGGTAGAAAGCTGTGTACAAATAATCAGGAAGTGTCCGGAAAGGATTATATGTTAAATGCCATAACTATAATGTCCTCATAGCTTCCCTAAGAGTGCTAATGGCTTCCTATTGACTTGCTGTCTATGTGGAGAACCACACCTCTCCAGCGGCCTTACTGCAGAAATAGTGCTTCATCTGAAAGTCCCACAGCAAAGTAATAACCTGTGAGATTATGTACAAAATGGAATGAAACTGACACCTTAGCCCTCAATAATAGATGGAGGCATCGTCAGATTTAGCTTGCAGAACATACGTACAACAGGGAAGACTTTCTTTTGTGGATATAAATTGGGCAGATGTGTAAATTGATGGATTATGCGCCTTTGCGCATTTACTCACCCTCACGTTTTTCCAAAACTGTCTGACTTACTTTCTTCTGTGTAACATAAAAGAATACATTTTGAGAAATGTCTCAGTGCTGTTTTTGACCATACAATAGAAGTGAACAATCCCTTTAAGTCAGGGCTGGGCAACTTCAGTTCTGGAGGGCCACTGTCCTGCAGAGTTTAGCTACAACCCTACAACCCTGGACCGAAGTTGCCCAGCCCTGCTTTAAGTGATATCGAAGACCACTTAAAGAGTGTTTCATTTACATCACAAACCCCACTGACAGCCACAGTTGTAGACCTGAAAGGTTTAAAATGGCGTAGCAATCTGCAGTTACATCATCACTTTTTAGCTATGTGTTAAACAGTGTTTGCACTGAAAACTTCCCATTTTCATAATATAAAATGTCAGGTTAAAGCAACCAAATGTGTCGGAATGGCTCTTTTTACTACTGCTTGTAGACAAACACTTGTACTTGCCAATTTCAAGCTACATTTAACTGTAAATACTTTAAAAAATGGCTGCAGTTTTGTGAATGAAGCTTGAACTTGGTCCATAAAGTTCTGTGCTTCCAAGATACAATTTCTTTCATTCTGATTGGGCCACAGAGAGGTGAAAAAAAAAAAAAAAAAAAAC
>NW_015539849.1:1267835-1273468 GCF_001515605.1 Sinocyclocheilus anshuiensis
GAAAAAAAAAAAAAAAAAACTGTGTGTGCCAACAGTTAAAGGCAGGAGAGCGAGACCAAAGGTTAGCTTAATTTAAAATGGTCCGAGCCACAGCTGGAAGAGACTGTATTCACTCTTCCCAACAACATGTTTTTAGAAACCAATGTACTTCCTTATAATCTGACACAAGAAGAATGTTTCATTGGCTTCACAATGTGGAAACAAACTGCAGTTACAAGACAGTGGACTTGTTTAAGCAAATGTCCTGGTTTTATCTTGATTTTCAGTAAATAAATGTTTAAAATGGTTGGCATTCCATATGCAAATTTTATTTTGGGGGAAGTCGTGGCCTAATGGTTAGAGAGTTGGACTCGTAACCCAAAGGTTGCGAGTTTGAGTCTCAGGTCCGGTAGGGATTGTAGGTGGGGGGAGTGAATTTACAGCGCTCTCTCCACCTTCAATACTTCTCCGGGTGTGTGTTCACAGTGTGTGTGTGTGTGTGCGCACTGCTGTGTGTGTGCACTTTGGATGGGATAAATGCAGAGCACTAATTCCAAGTATGGGTCACCATACTTGGCCACATGTCACGTCACTTTCGTCACTTATTTTTATTTTTTATTTATAAAATTAAAATTAGATAGAAGATTCTTTTTTTAAAGGAATAGTTTACCCCAAAATTTAAATTGTCTGAAAATGTACTCACCCTCGGGCCATCCAAGATATAGATGAGTTTATTTCTTCATCGGAAGAGATTTTGAAAAAAAACAAAACAAAAAAAAACATTATATTACTTATTAATGGATCCTCTGCAGTGAATGGGTGCCATCAGAATGAGAGTCCAAACAGCTGATAAAGACATCACAATAATCCACATGACTTCAGTCCATCAATTAATGTCTTGTGAAGTGAAAAGCTTTGTATTTGTAATAAACAAATCCATCAAGACATTTACTTCAAACCATTGCTTCAAATATGAGTCAAATATGAGAGAGTTCAAGCAACGTTTACAAGTAAAAACAGTCCAAAACTATTCTAAACGAATATGTCAGTTGATTTTGATGTGAGAGGACAACATAGGAAGTTTGTCACTGAAGGAAGCGTTATTATGGGTTACAGACTGGTATTTGGGCCAGAAGGAATGGTTTAAATTTAAAATGTCTAGATGGATTTGTTTCTTACAAACATGACATTTTCACTTACACAAGATGTTCATTGACGGACTGGAGTCATGTGGATTACTTTTGGATTATTGTGGTTTTTATCAGCTGTTTGGATTTTCATTCTGACGGCACCCATTCACTGCAGAGGATCCATTGGTGAGCAAGTGATGTAATGCTGAATTTCTCCAAATCTGTTCCAATGAAGAAACAAACTCATCTTAAATAGCCTGAGGGTGAGTACATTTTCAGCACATTTTCATTTTTTAGGTAAACTATTAATTTAAAAGTAGTAATTAGTGCAATACACAATACACAATGTGTACACAATGTGTATTGCACCAAAATCATAATACTTACTATGGATCACAGTGGTTTTACAATACCAATGAGTTTAATGAATTTAAATGAGTCATTTTTCTTTCATCTATTACAGTGAAAAAATAACAACCTGTAATTTTACCACCACACGTGACTTTGCACAAATTTGCTGTTATGTCGATTAAACATACATGGCCGCTAACAACATCAAAGCCATAAAAGAACAACTGTTTATTTTGTGCATATTTGAAGCAGAGACCAATCTCCAGCTAAACACAGGAGATTATGATGACAGCACGCAAATTACATTTCAAACCGTTGTTTTTTTTTGTTTGTTTTTTTCATCTGACAGGTAAGAAACCTGAGTTAGAAACAGGAAATAATTCATCCATCCCAAAAGACTGGAATTTCATTGGCCATGCATCGGAAATATTGAGGTAATACATAAGAATATCATTCATAGAGATAAGGCATGCACATGAAAGGCTGTTGGGACCATGGAGGAGACGAAGGGAAATCATATGCCCTTGAAGATATCTTATTTATACACAGACAGCACAGTAACGGTGTACTGCGATTAACCAAGCTAGTGAAAATCTGCTTAAGATTATACCTTAATAACACAGCTTATCTTTAGGGGCTTTAAAGGTGTTTGAAATTCACTGTTAGTCTTTTTTACATTTGTATAACTGATAAAATAGGCCTGTTGTGTGAGTGATACATGTCTTTATTTGCCATGTATAGGAATACAAAGAATCTAAGACATGGTGACTGCAAAAAGAAAGGGAAAAAAGCCCAAGGAGATTTGAAGCAATTGTATCTGGCCATCAGAGCATAGCTCAAGGCTGTGATTTGATTCAAGAGTCGAGGTTTCAGACATTCAAGGTCTTTATATTGTGGATGAAATTGCAGCACATTTGAAAGAGCATTTTACATGAATTCTCAGCTGTATTGCAGTGCAACAGAAATGTATGTGGCATCTATTCATTTTACATGTAAGTGTTATATTTGTTATAGAATTGACTTCTGCCATTTTGTGAACCTCTGCTAGTCTTAAACACCAAACAGTATGATGCTGAACGTGAGTTAAGGTTTTTAATTTGATTAAAAGACTTTCCATTGTGAAAAATAATTATGTTTATTTGCATTAAATGTGCATTTATAGTGTACTTCAAATGTTAAAAATATATTTAAAAAAACTTGCAGATGATGCAATATTAATGAGATAAAAGGCTGTTTTTTAAAGTTTCCTTTGTAATAATGTCAAGTTTTATTTTAAAGTATTTTGTGATAAAAAAAGACTAACATAATAAAGCACATGTAAATTAATAGATTATTAATTATTATATTTAAAGTTAATATATATTTACTACTAAATTTAAATACCAAATATACAACTTCATCATTACAAATGTGTAATTATCAATATATTTAAACTTAAGCTCAGGGCGTTTTTTGGTATTTTCACCTAAATTTGACATACTCAAATACAAATGTTTACCCTACACACATACAATGGAGGAAATTAAAAAACAATGGTTTAATTGTAAAGAAAACCCTTTGAACTACAAAAAATGAGTTTAATTCTGTATAAATAACATTATATATTTTTCAAATATTACAATAAACACAAAAAAAACATAGGCGCTTTTGGAGTTTTAAAACAAATTGTTTTTTTTTAATTCTGTAATTCAGGTTCTATTAGGTCCAGCTCTCTGCAATTTACTTTGTTTGATGCCACTAGATGCCAAAAAGTACCAGAAAAAAATTATCTTTCAAATAACAGCTTCTAAACAGGAGTTATTACTGCAGTCCACAAGCGACCACAGATCTCTATAACATCAGACGCGTTGGCTGTGCGCGCTTTTGATATGGAGAGTGCGTCTCTGCCAGACGAGCGTCTATTGCGCAATCTGGACAAAACGCTATATATCTCACCGATGGAAGCACGCAGAAACGTGAAAATGGTCTAATATAATAATAAAGATAATATAGAGTATATAGATATTTGTGGCTGTTTGCGGCTGACTGAAGCAGTGCTACGGTTTTTATATATAATTAATGATTATAATTAATGATTATAATTAATGATTATATGCGGCCTCGTGCCTCTGGCCTAATCACAGCCATGCTGATATAGAGCCGGTATCGCTCTCGTACTCGAGTGATATTGCATTCATTTATGAAGAACTAAGAGAGCACTACACATCAAAAATAAATATATGTGAATAACCCTTAACTGCAAAGATACTTCCATTTTGTTTACATGATGTCAGTCAAATGAAAGATGATCGCACTTCCATAAACAGACAAACTGTATATTTGACTTGACTTGGCAGATATATTAAAGTACATGGTAGCGTAAATATGCTCTCTTGGATTGCAAATTAATATATAAATCGAGGTCTGTGTTGAACTATCAACTTTCTCTTAACGGAATCCACAAGATAATAAAACAAACCCTTTCAGCGTGATATAAGTCCCCTCTGTTTCATGGCTGTCTGTACATCATACTTAGAACACGGCTCATCCAAATTCAAAAACTAACTGACTGACTGTCTAAAAATCAGCTCCTGGTTTGAGGTGTTTACAGACTCTGTATATCAGCAGCTGTGAAGCGTCCAACCAATCAATCAGTCAATCACATCCACACAGCTGCATGTTAGGAATCAATAGTAAAGACTACCACCTGCCCAGAGCAGACCAAATCATGTGTGAGTGTATATTATAATAATTGCTGTTAATAGTGTTCATCGTCTGTTTTATTACGTCTTAAATTGATTTTTCCGTACTGCTGGTTCGTCTGGTCAGAGGAGAACTGGCCCCCCGACTGAGCTTGGTTTCTCCCAAGGTTTTTTCTCCATTCTGTCACCGATGGAGTTTTGGTTCCTTGCCGCTGTCGCCTCTGGCTTGCTTAGTTGGGGACACTTCATTTCCAGCGATACCGTTGACTTGATTGCAAAGATACTATTTAAACTGAGCTGGATGTTGACATCACTGAATTCAATGATGAACTGTCTTTAACTGAAAAATTTGTGTTTACTATTGTCATTTTGCATTATTGACACATTATTTTCCTAATTAATGCTGTTCAGTTGCTTTGACACAATCTGTATTGTTAAAAGCGCTATATAAATAAAGGTGACTTGACTTGACTTGACTTGTGTGCATGCGTGAGAGTGTGTCTATCAAGAGACAGTGAGCAGGAGGAACATGAGAGAGAATTAGAACAATAATAAAAGGTATATTAGTGACTAGTGGTGTGTATGACATCCATATGTGTCTTAGAAACAATATTTCAAGAAGGAAATGTTAATTTTCAAGTTCTTGAAGTGATAGATAAACAAATAATTCATATTTCCTTATACTGACTATGGCTGCACTTGTGTAAAGAGGAGTGCTTAATTGTATTGAATGTGAACGTGTTGCCATTATTAGCATGCATGCTACTAGCATATTAGCTGTTGATTTGTACTTATAAAGCACGTATTAATATGTTATTCTGCATAACCATATTCTAGATCTCTTAACCCTATCCTATACCTAAACATAACTACAACAACTACTTAATAAACTGTGATTAGGATTATATATAATAAAGGAATTAACCAAAGTAAGGGAATTTTTTTTTTTTCAGCGTGCACTATGAAAATGTATTAGTATGATCAAAATCATATTAGTGTTTTTATTATTGGTTTGAATTTAATTTTATGTTAGATGAAGTATTAGCAATTTTGTTTTTTAATAGTTGTATTAGTATGATCAAAATCATATTAGTGTTTTTATTATTGGTTTGAATTAAATTTTATGTTAGATGAAGTATTAGCAATTTTGTTTTTTAATAGTTTTTTTTTATTGTTGTTGTTTTTTAATAGTTTTTATTCATTTTATTTATTTCTTTATTTATTTTAGTACGCCAAGTTAAACTGAATGAAAATTATTTGGGAACCAGCTGAAATAAAAAGTGAAATAAAAGTGAGGTGAAATAAAATAAGTTTTTGAATTATTATTATTTTATTTTATGTCTTTGAAATTTTCTTTTAAGTAACACAAATTAGAATTTTTTTTAATGGTTTTAGTTAACTAGAACAACCCTGCTCTTCTGTTTCTATGGAATTTTTGACTACTTCTTTTTCTTCCACAATTGTGAGACATAAACTCAGAATTTTTACTTCA
>NW_015539849.1:1273760-1278499 GCF_001515605.1 Sinocyclocheilus anshuiensis
ATCTCAAAATTGTGAGATGTAAACTCGTAATTCTGAGTTTATATTTCACATCTGACTTTGCCCTTGCATCTGTGAGCTTATCTAGCAATTTGAGTTTATATCTCACAGTTCTGAGAAAAAAAGAAATGTAAGGTATAAACTCAGAACTGCAAAGAAAAAGGTCAGAATTCTGAGATAAAAAGTCACAATTACCTTTTTTTTATCGCATGGTGGAAAAGGGCTTCCATAGTTGGATACATTAATGGTAGCACTGACAGTCAATATAAAAGTCTTACTGTTAGCCTCTGAGGTAATCCAACATAACAGACACACATTTGTGTATAAATTATGCATATTGACATTAATAGGCCTGATGCTGTGGGCTGTACGTGCTGAAGTCTAGTCTTGACTCTCTTCTCGTGTCCTCTGGGGAGTCCTCTACAGCCTAATGCCACTCTCAAGAGCACATGAAGAGCAGATGCTGCCCACAGCATGTATAATGACCCCCATCAAAGTCATCAATAACCATAATGGCCAAACAGACAGTTACGTTACATTTA
The DNA here is from genome assembly GCF_001515605.1 of Sinocyclocheilus anshuiensis. Classification (NCBI taxonomy): domain Eukaryota; kingdom Metazoa; phylum Chordata; class Actinopteri; order Cypriniformes; family Cyprinidae; genus Sinocyclocheilus; species Sinocyclocheilus anshuiensis. Next base: position 1,274,300 of record NW_015539849.1, read on the forward strand.
CCAGAATGAAGAATGAGGCTTTTGTGGCCCTGGACAGCCTTTTTACACACTCAGTTTAACTTCCTGTTTATGTCTGCTCTTGTAGCCAGAACTGCATTTCCTTACAAGTGCCTTAGATGTTTTGAATGTAGACACTTGTAGAATTCAGCACTGATGGACGGCTTGCAGACTGATTATGCTCAAACTTCTCCACTTAATTATATATTAATATCAAAGTAAAAGTTTTATTTAATTATAGTTATGTGCACACCACCCTCGCAGTGTCAGTCTGCAGCAATAAGAGTATTATATTTAATAAGATAATATATGTAAGATATATATTTAACATTCAGTGTGATAGGTGCTGCCAGAGGTAACTGTAATGAAAAGCTTTTATAACAAAGCTAATCCATCACATACATTTCATAATTGCACATCAGACCTCATTAGCCAACCACTTAATTTATCGTTAGAAGGTTTCCAAGGAAACTGAAACAAGCTCCACACTAGACAAATAAGTTCCTGGCAAAGATTTTCTGGAATATCAGTAGTTCAATATTTAATTTTCTATCATAATGAGAACTTTCCATAGACTTTTTCATTTTTTTTTTATAATTAGTTAATAATGTTTTCTACCCCCTACCTTTAAACCCTAGACTCATATAAACATTCCTCCATTTTTATCTATTTATTTATTTTGTTTTTTTTTATTTATTTATATATTTATCTACATTTTCATTAAGACATGATTTAGTTTAAAGTAAATTTCCACTTTCCATTTGGATGGTCCTTGACCTTGTTATATAACTAATTTCAGATTCAGATTATTTACTTACTTTATATAATTATAAGTCGTTTTATTTTTATTTTTCTTATTGAATATGTTTATTTATTTATTTATTTTTTACTCAAAGTAGAGTAAGTAGAGTTTTTTTTTTTTCTTTTACTCAAATTATTTATTTCTTTCTTTATTTTGTATTTCATCACAAAACAACTATTTTTACTGGCCATCTCTCTCTCTCTCTCTCTCTCTCTCTCTCTCTCTCTCTCTCTCTCTCTCTCTCTCTCTCTCTCTCTCTCTCTCTCTCTCTCTCTCTCTCTCTCTCTCTCTCTCTCTCTCTCTCTCTCTCTCTCTCTCTCTCTCTCTCTCTCTCTCTCTCTCTCTCTCTCTCTCTCTCGCAAATCTAAAGTGTTTTCTTGTATTGTTGCAAACTGTAAAATAAATCATTGCCCAGCTCTAATCTGCTGATTGTGACTATAATGAATGAAGATATTAAGGTATTGTAAACATTAAGATCATGATTTTCTGTTAAGTTGCTTTGAAACAAAGTGCAACACAAATACATTTTACTTTATTTTTTATTTATTTATTTAAGCCTGTCCCATTAAAATAAATATGTTATTATTAATAATTATTTATTTATGCATTTATTTACATTTTCATTAAGACATGATTTAGTTTAAAGTAAATTTCCACTTTCCATTTGGCTGGTCCTTGACCTTGTTATATAACTAATTTCAGATTCAGATTATTTACTTACTTTATATAATTATGTCGTTTTATTTTTATTTTTCTTATTGAATATGTTTATTTATTTATTTATTTTTTACTCAAAGTAGAGTAAGTAGAGTTTTTTTTTTTTCTTTTACTCAAATTATTTATTTCTTTCTTTATTTTGTATTTCATCACAAAACAACTATTTTTACTGGCCATCTCTCTCTCTCTCTCTCTCTCTCTCTCTCTCTCTCTCTTTCTCTCTCTCTCTCTCTCTCGCAAATCTAAAGTGTTTTCTTGTATTGTTGCAAACTGTAAAATAAATCATTGCCCAGCTCTAATCTGCTGATTGTGACTATAATGAATGAAGATATTAAGGTATTGTAAACATTAAGATCATGATTTTCTGTTAAGTTGCTTTGAAACAAAGTGCAACACAAATACATTTTACTTTATTTTTTATTTATTTATTTAAGCCTGTCCCATTAAAATAAATATGTTATTATTAATAATTATTATTATTATTTTTTTTTAGCATTAACATTTTTGTTTTATTTTTATTAATTAATTAATTCATTCATTCATTCATTTATTTGTTTTTTGTTTGTTTTCATTTATTCTATTCCTTCATTATCATTCTTGTTGTTTTAAATTGAGGAAGGTTTGACAGATTTTATACAATTTTTTTTTGTTTTGTTTTGTTTTCTAGTATAGCTAGGCCAATCGATACATGTAAACACACAGGACTTTCCTTGGATCAAGCTGAGATATTAGTCTAGTAAGTTGATAAATGACCACATCACTAGCTTAGCCTCATTTGATAGGTGCCCTTTCGACAGCAGTTTTGACCTTCTGTCCTCTTTGGGCTGCCTGTGAGTATTTGCACCTATGTGGGCCCGTATATCCACAGTATCTGCAAAAATGTGCCCCCGGGTACATTTTTGCCATGAGACCAGGTTGCAAAAAACACCATATTTTTAAGACCAAGCATCACTTCACAGATAACTGACACCACAATAGCTCTTCAGTCCAAAGGATCCAATTCGGCTCGTTGTCAAAGCCTGACTTAACAAGTGACTCAAAACAAACATTTGTTCTTGTGCAGTTTTTGACGTCTCTTCCTCGGTTTGTTTTTGTTTGCCTGCATTTGTGCCTGAGAAGAAGTTATGAAGACAAACCAGGGAGAGGTGAGAGTGATGTAGAGAGTGTTTTGTAAAAGAGAGAGCAGGAGAAAGAGATAGAGGTTGAGACCGATAGCGGGGTGCCATAGGTAATCAATAGCACAGCGGTGACCTAAGTGTTTGCTCCCTCGTTTATCTCATTTGGAGCTGCAGGTTCGGCCCATCTGACCGCGTAAACAACAGCATCCCTTCAGAATTCAACCCTGCTGTAGTAGGTAATTTTGGCCTAATCTAAAAGTTAAACTGATTACTTTTGTTTTTGCTTTATTTGCAATTTTTCTAACACATTTTAATTATCAACAAATTGAATTTTCTCAACATCAATTTTTCTGTGGTTTAACAACATGTCTTTGTGGTGGAAATGACAGTTTGAACCATCTTGGAACAAACTGGCATAATATTTTGTATTGCTAATGTTTTTTTTGTTGTTGTATTCTAAATATAACCTTATATAATAATTTCTAAATGTAAACTTTTCGTTATTTTGTTTTCATGAAATTACAGCTTTCTGTATACTTCACACATCACATCTCATATTTAATCTAAAATGTATGTAAAATACATATAATTTGAAATCAATAGAAATAATGTTCACACAAATACTGGTAGTTTTTTTTATTTTACATTTTGTTTAGGTTAAAATATTATAATATTTTCAAAATGAACTGGTTATTAATATCAATTTAATAATTCATATTTTAAAGACAGATATTATTATTATTATTTTACTATAGTATATTATAGTATAGTATATCATAGTATAGTATATTATAGTATATTATTTATTATCTATTTATTTATTTAGCTAGCAAGAAATATCAATTTAATATATTTTCTATAGTTTCTATTTTACATGTTTTACCAGTGACAAATCCATTTTGGAGTGTTCTTAGGGTTGCCACTTTCAACATAAAACAAAAAGAATATTTTTTCTTTTTTTTTTAATAACACATTAATCATAGAAATAAACCTACCATATCTACAGTAAATGAATGGTCTTTGAGAAATCAATTTCCCTGTTTCTCCAAAATGCAAGCAAAGCTTGCACAATGTGGGTCAGGTGCTTCTGGGGGAGCAGTTATCATTGAATTGGAATCCTAACAAATACTTCTCTTTTCAGGTATTATAAACTTCTCGGTGCAAACCCAAACATGCTGCTTAATAAACAGCCGTCATAGCCACCTCAGTTTTGCTATGGAACATTGTATGTGCTCCGCTCTGTTCCGATGGAAGCTACGCGCTTGGCCTGTGGCGCTTGCTATTTCCTTTTTTTCTGTTTCAGTGTGCACGGTGGAACTGTCTTTGTGGGCTGCAGTCACTTTTTGCAAGTTTCCAACTTGAGATGACTTTGAAATAAGTTGATTTTGGAACAATTTAACCTACAGCTGAGCCCAGAAGGGCTCAATACCTCACAGCACTGGAGTGCAATCCCCTTCATCTACAGCAACTCAAGAGTTCCTATTTTAAAACGCATCTAAATTCAAGGAAACCGATGCAAGATGAAACACAGCTCATTTGAATTGTGGATGCGTCACTTTCAATATG
>NW_015539850.1:0-4302 GCF_001515605.1 Sinocyclocheilus anshuiensis
TGCTGCACCCATAGTACGGCAGCAAAGTTCCTTGATTATTACGCCTAGATTCTATATTAAATATAGAAACTCTTTGGTCATTTTTGAGCGAGATGCTAACGGTCTAATCAGATTCAATGATCTATGCTAAGCTACAGCTAAAAGTGCTACTGCCAGACCCGGAGATCGGCCGAATGGATTCGAAAACGGTAAAACTCAACTGTTTAACTCTAGGGGAGCTGGAAAATTAGCCTATTTTCAAAAATAGTGGAGTGTTCCTTTAAGAAGAATGGAAATGCTAGCAGTGAACTCTTCAAGTATTATTAACTCCTTTGAATAGCAACAACAAGGTGGCACAATAATATTTGTCTTAATTTTCATTGCTACATCTATTGTTTTATCAAATCTATCAAACTTTTAGTTAAATGTTTTTCTTGTGAAGTCTGCTTTTACACTGCTTTACACTAAATGCCAGAACATTTTTCTCCATTGACAGTCCTTCAATAATTGAATTTAAATGGCATCCTTTACAGACTGCGTTTATCAACTGAGATAAATGGGAATGCTAGTGCAGAGCTTTTTCAAGTATTATAGACTTCCTTGACATTAACTATGAATACGTTTAACGTTTGGCAATCACAATGTTGTAGACTTTTTGCCTTCATTTTCAATGGTTTTAAATCTAACAATCTTCTTTTAGTGAAACGTTTTTCTCATGAAGTGTACTTGTGCTTTTTTCCCCATTAAATGCCACTTGCTTGGATGTATCTAATGCATTCAGATAGCTTTAGTGTGACTTAAGTGTCTAAATACTTTTGGAGTCACTGCATAGTGCATAAAAAGTGCAAGTACACAATGTGCTGCTGCTTTGGTCCAGTTCACAAGGTTTGTGTGTCCGGTTTGTGAAAGTGAAACTCTCCTTATGTAAGTCAGAACTAAATATTGACTGTCACACAGAATCACATGAGGAGCTGTTTTAGTTTTTACACACTTTCAAAAATCTGTAGAGCATGCATGTAGTGTAAGGGTCACTGGGTGCTTCGGCTGCATTTCACCCCGAGGCCTGTTCATACATCCTCATGTGCAGTTATTTTAATGCAACTGAACTAGAATGACCTCATCTATCCATCTACACTCCTAAAATATCATTTTAAATAACATCATCATCTACCATTAATATTCACATCTACTTCAAGTAAACACAAAGGGTAAGCGGGTTCACATAGGCTTACATTACACACACACACACACACACACACACACACACCTGTAAGTGTTACTCAACAGATAAAACGAGACGTGCCAGTCACAGTGGCGTCAGGCGCCCATAGATAGAGATCAAGCTCATCTGATTTTAAACAAATCCCCTACAGCACACACATCATGTGATTCCTGTTTATAAACACACACACACACACACACACACACACACACACACACACACACACACACACACACACACACACACAATCCTGACACAATCGTGTGCTGACATGATCAGTTCTGTTGAATGAGAGCTGTGAGCAGCCACACTCTCACAATCTAATCAACAATCAAAGAGAAGGTGAAAACACCAGGTTGTAGATTTAGAAGACTGTATTTTTAGCTTATGCATATATAAAGTTTTATGTGAGATATTCTGTTCCTGCACAAACTACTTGTTGTGATGTACGTGCATGAAAAATAATTTTTATGACAAGATGAATCTATTAGTTCGCGCTAAGAGAGATTGATATAGTCACCAATGTCCACAAATGTCCTTCCCAGTGCCCACTAACAGCACTTCTGTTATTAGAGATGCGAATTAGCGTCAGCTGTAATCTCTATCTGCAGTGCATTTTTTCCAGTCTTTGACTGGAATTATGTTTATTGTATTGTCCCTATTCAAATAAACTTTAAAATAAATAAATAAATATTCAATACCGGTGCAGTCTTATTTTAGTATCATCAATACAGTATTATAGTAGTTATTAATATTTAGATTTATTTTGTTTAAATATTTTTAATTTTAAGTTTGTTTCGGTAATGTTGTTGTATTTTGTTTCTTTTATGTCTATTTAGTTTTTATTATTTTTTTATTTCAGTATTTATTATAGTATAGTATTTATTATAATATTTTGGATAATTTTTTATTTTTATATTTTCCATTTTTATTTTAATAATTTTGTTGCATGATTTTGTCAGTTTTATTCATTTCTTTTTTTTAAAGATGCCTATTAGTTATTTAATTAGTTAATTTTGTTATTTTCAGTTTTAGTAAGTACTTCAACTCAAATTCAATGAAAATTAGAAATGTTGACTTTCTGTTGGCAACTAAATAAAATAAGCACTTCTTTTATTCGGTAGCTGTGCTGTGTTAATTTAACAATATTAATATAGTGTTATGTTATTTATTAATATTAATTTGTTTTATTAGAATTAGTTTTTATTTTTATATTTTCCATTTTCATTTTAAATTTGATAATTTTTTTGTGTTTTTTATGGGTTTATTAGTTGTTGTTGTATTTATGTCTGTTTTAGTTTTTATTGTTTTTTATTTCAGTTTTAGTGTAGTTTTTTTTTTTCAGTTTTAGTTTAGTTTTTTTTTTTCAGTTTTAGTATTGTAAGTACTTAAATTCAAACTCAACAAACATTTGAAATGTTGCCTTGGCAACTAAATGAGATTATATATATATATATATATATATATATATATATTTTTTTACAAATATTTTATTTTACTTAAATTTTTTTGTAATTAACATAAATGTATTTAAAATATTTTGAGTTTTAGTTAACAAAAAATAAGCATTTGTGAAATTGACCTGGTTCCTTCACCACATACAACTGTACCGTTTAGCTGATGTTTTTTCTTTAAACAAAGTGAGTTACAGTGCACTTTCTACAGAGACGATGACCCTTGAGTGGGGTTAAGTGTCTTTTACACATTGAGAAGCCCTTATGGGGTTCGAACCTACAACCTTTCATTCACTACCCAGATGTTTAACCACAAGGTTACACTATCTTCATTCTTCATGCAAAAAAGCCAATCTGTTTACAGCACTGGACTCAGTGAGAATGTGTGTTTGGATATCTGAATGATCTTTCAGCTGGTGTAACTGTATCACGGTATCACGATGATTGAGCCATCAGACGTGTTGGTTTGGCTGTGACTTTAATATGTCTCAGGATCACTGAATATCAAGCAGATGAGATGCATGAGTCGGCTGTCAGCGTGTTTATGATGATCTACTGCCATCCGAGGAGGAAAGAAGCATTGTGAACGAAAAACACACGACTGTAGCTGAAACTGATGCAGACGCTTGACTTTATAAACAGCCAGGAACCAAACATAAAAGTAGAAGTCAACTTTGGATAACGTGACTATCATAACCAGGTGAACAGGTTTGTGTGTGTGTGAAGATCGTGGTCAGTCTGAGATGGTATCCTGATAACTGGCGCCAGCGTGGTGATCTCACCATCTCTGGACACGGCTCATTTTCAGGCAGTTGCCCCGTGGCCCGCTGCCATCACTTCTGCTGCCTGGGGCTTTTATTTGCGCCAGAGACACTTTACAGATTGTCTTCAACTTTATTAGTAGTGTTTGCTAAGTTAAGCATCACTGTTAATATTGCTCTAACAGAGAGGCAGTGTTTTGAACGGACCCTGAGTACCAAACTCCCCGCAACATTCATCTGGGTGCAGTTTTCAGAATAAAGTAATCAGACTAATGATTTTTCACTGAAGGAGGGACCCAAGTCTTATGTATTGTTGAGAGCTGAATATTAGAGATGAGGAGGAGACTGTTTTCACTTTAGTAAACAGCCTAGAACACCCTAACAACCACATAGTAACACCATAGCAACAGCACAGAAGCACCCAGAACAGTGTCTGCATAACAACACCCTGGCAACCGCACACAATAACCTAGCATTGTGGATTTTAAATTCCAATTCAACTTCTGAATTTAAAATTCAGGAATCTGAACTGAGGTGGCAAACATGACGCAGAATTGCTGTTCAGATGTAGGAACTGAAGTAGAACTAAAATGAATTAGTTCTGAAATTAAAATGAAATGATTTTTTTTCAAATAACTAAATAGAAAATCAAAGTTTATCAAAACAAACCTTGAATGATGGCTTGACAAAGCCTTGTTTCAAAAGTTGGGAGTTGTCTAAATGTGAAAATGTTGTTTAAAAATTGAAGTTTAAAGGTTTATAGGCCACAAAAAAGATTAGATATTAGAATGATAGAACGAACGAACAAACTACAGACAGACAGACAGACAGACAGACAGATAGATAGATAGATAGATAGATAGATAGATAGATAGATAGATGTACA